>NW_004443952.1:1357431-1358438 GCF_000243295.1 Trichechus manatus latirostris | reverse complement strand
TTAATTTTATGACCATTAATAATATGGGTCTGTCTCTGCAAGCAAAGACATTTACAAACTTATAATCAGATTTTGTGATTTGGGTGTAAACCAATCACATACAAGAGGCTGGGAGATATTTCCATCCAGCATTCCCTTTGCAGTGGGATTGAGTGAAATGCAAAAAGGACACCAAGTGAAAGGTTCAAGTTTCCATGAGGAAGCAGGGGGAGGGTCACTGGTTTCAAGGTACACTCCATCCTACAGCAAGTAATTTCCAAATCCTAAGAGACAGGTATTAATTAACGAATGTGTTCCAGACTCTGTTCAAATGGGAACTTGTTGAATTTTCCCATCACCTCTGGGCTATAAATATTGTCATGCCCATTTATCAGACAAGGAAGCACAGATCAGAGAAGTGAAGTTATTTGCCCCTGTTTGCAAAGCTAGCTAGTAATAGAGCTTAGATCTGACCTCTTACTTGCCTAGCCCCCCCTCTGCACTCCTATCACCTCACCCTACTGTCATAAGCATGTCTGATACAGAAAGTTCAATGCTAGGCACCATAGGGAATACAACTTAATAAGATTGATACATAAGCATTTATACTGCAAGACTAAGCCAAGCACTATAAGAGAGATACCATGCAATAAGAGTGTAAATAAGAAGGTTTTAAACAAACATTATTAATTATTGTTGTTGTTATTAGGTGTCAACAAGTCAGTTCCAACTCATAGTGACCCTATGACCCAAACACTGCCCAGACCTGCACCACCCTCACAATTATTGCTATGTTTGAGCCCATTGTTACAGCCGCTATGTCAATCCATCTCATTGAGGGTCTTCCTCTTTCTCGCTGACCCTCCACCCTACCACACATGATGTCCTTCTCCAGGGACTGATTCCTCCTGACAACATGTCCAAAGTACATGAGATGAAGTCTCACCATCCTCGCTTCCAAGGGGCACCCTGGCTGTATTTCTTCCAAGACAGACTTGTTCCTTATTCTAGCTTGTTGTTGTTAGGTG
>NW_004443952.1:1350100-1350926 GCF_000243295.1 Trichechus manatus latirostris | reverse complement strand
TTAAAAATTGGGAATTTTTCACATAAAACTCCAGATTTCTATTTTCTCTGGAAATATCAGAAGATCTAACAATACTTGGCCTGTTTTCCCACCCATATGTTTCCAGTCTGGCTCTATAGGCATTTGAATTTAAGTTTATAAATATATTATTTATTTGCTATTTATGCATTAGAGGAATAAGCGCCTTATTAAAATGGTCATTATTTGTCCTGGAGAATTCCCCTGAGTCATTGATTTTCCAGAACTTTGTATACTTCTCAGTATAGGAAATTCTGAGAGCAGGAAGGAGAAGCTTACAAAAAAAAGTCTACCAACTTCTTACAGTCTTCCTCCTAGAAATCTCGGACACTTGGTACAATTGCCCTGGTATTTCTTTGGGAAAACTCTTGAAGTTCCTTACTCTTAGGGAGATAGCTCCAGATCAAAGTATGTGCTCATCAATCCCAGAATAGAGGAACTTAGGACAGGAACCCAAATCTTGGGGTTCTGCGCTCAGTTTTCCCCCTATCTTCCTAAGGGTTCTTAGGCAAGTCTGTTAAACTTCAGGCTTCTTTTGGGTCTGGACTTTATTCCAGGTATGATGGGAGGCTGTTGAGGGTTTTAAGCATGCCAGGGACATTAAATAATCTCTCTGGCTGCTGTATGGAGAATGGATTGTGTGGGTCGGGATTGGACAAGAGTGGAAGGAGAGAGCCCAGTCAGGAGGTAACTAAAGCAATCCAGACAGGAGATGGTGGTATATTAGTTATTTATTGCTACTGTAACAAATTACCCCAAACTTAGTGGTTTAAAACAAGACATTTTTAAGCTTATTTATCATCGAATT
>NW_004443952.1:1345996-1348692 GCF_000243295.1 Trichechus manatus latirostris | reverse complement strand
GTTCATAGAGCAGGACACAAAACCTTGAGGTTAGTCAGTTGCCTGAGGGCATATTACTAGGCTAGTAGGTGATACAACAGGTATACCTGTCTGAATCTAAAGCACTTGCTTATAATCACTCTGTAATTCTTCCCTGACAGGCAGCAGTGTCTTAGATATGAGTCTTAGAATGTATGCACACACATACATACATACACATTTTAAGCTAGCTAGTAACATGATAGAAACCCTGGTGGTGTAGTGGTTAAGAGCTATGGCTACTAACCAAAAGATCGGCAATTCTAATCCACGAGGAACTCCTTGGAAATCCTATGGGGCAGTTCTACTCTGTCCTTTAGGGTCGCTATAAGTCAGAATCAACTTGACAGCAACGGGTTTGGTTTTTGGTTTTTAGTAACATGATATATCTTTCCAGGATTAAGTCCTATTGCAACCATTTTTAATGAATAAAGAGAATCCCATACCTATATACAGCACTCTTTATCTTCATTATTTAATTTGATCTCTGGGTGAGGATTTTACTCGCACTTCACAGATACAGAAACTGAGGCGCAAAACAGTTGAAAAACTTGTCCAAGGCTACATAACTTGTAAACAGATTCCGGATCTCAAGAACAGATCTTCCGAATCCAAGCCCTTTGCAATTTTGTAAGAAACATTAAGATCATCTAGGTCAATTTTCTGATTCCGTTATAAGGAAACTGAGCTCCAGAAAGAAGTGACTACTCCAAGGACATTTAGTGATCCAGAATAATGGTTAAGAGGAGAGATTTGGGGATCAGACAAACAGGCATTTTAGCACACTACCTGGTTTGTGGGAAGCACCCAATAAATGTTGGTTAAGTGTTCAGATCCTAATTTTCCCAATTATTTGCTGCATGTCCTTGACAGACATTCTTGAAACTTTCTATCGAAGGGAACAATTTGCTCATCTGTAAAGTGGGAATAATAATACTGCCCGCAAGTTTTTGTGAAGATTTAGCATATGATTAAAAGTGTCTGTCATATAGTAACTCAACTAAACCTGGAGTGACTCAACTAAACCTAGAGTCCAGGACTCCAGTTTCCCAGCTGATGTGTGTTCCAGCAAGACACACAGGTCTCTTTGCAATTGTTGGTAGTATCTGCATCCATAATGACTTAATGTAAGTAGACAGGGTGTTCTCTAAGTCTAAGCAGTATGATTTCTGAAACGGGTAAAACATACCAACTAGATTCTCTTAGAGCTTCAATCACCTTAGCCAATCTCCTTTTATTTTAACAGATAGGGCAAGGGTCACCCTTTGCAAACCCGAGTCTAATGATACCATCATTCAAGTTCAGATAGATTCTACAGTTGCAAGTTTTATAAGGCAAAAATCCCATTTTGGTCATTTCATGTGCTGGAGAAAATTGGTGTGTCCATGATACAGGGCATTGCTAATGTCTTTTTTAAAATAAAATTTTCAGAAAAAACAAAACAAAAACTCATGCTTGAATGTTTTATTATTCATATTAAGCTCTTTAAACTGCCGAGAAGTTCTTGTTTCATTTAAGAAATCTTAAATTTGAGACATAAACTTCCTGACAGTGTGGATCCCTTTAAAGGTGATATATGCCCTGACAGCAGAGAAATAAGGCCAGTCAAGTGTTCTAACCACAGGATAGTAAAAGTCATGGTCAGGTTAGAAGAATCAATTAGAGTGGGAATGAGGCTGTGTAAATTTCAGGACTTAGATGGCAAAATATGAAGACAGGGCTGAATTTAAAGCTTTATCAGATGTGATTGTATTTCATTTCCTGATTGGCAAGACAACTCTAAATGGGGTATTAAATTGGGTTAAGAAAGCAGTTTTCTTCCTTTTTAAAACAATACAAAGGAAGAGGGGGAAAAAAAAAAAAAAGATCCAGAGAAGGGTGGCAACAAATCTGAAGATTTATATGGGTGTTTGAGAAAAGACAGAAAGCCTGGGGAGAAAATGTATTTGAAGTCACAGTTCGGGACAGGGAGACTTTACATCTCCACTTGCATCAGCTGAAACCGCTGTATTTATAGCAGGCGCGTGATGCTCGGCTAGGTCCCGTCCCTGGCCTGGTGCAGCCAGCTTGGTGACATGCTGTGCGTCTGTGCTGTGCGTTACATCAGCTGCATATTTGATGTTTATAAGCAAACAACAGCTTTGGAATCTTAAAATAGATGCCAGAAGGGTGTCCATGGTTCCCAGCAAGTCTGACAGTGGAACTAGCAGAGGCAGAGGAGAAAACCAGATAAGGAAACAGACTCTGGAATCCCCTGAATTTTGATTCCAGGCAGAAACTTCCCAGCTGGGCCAGATAGTAAACTTCCTCGAGACTCAGTTTTGTCATCTGTAAAATGGGGGTACAAATTGGGCTTAATTTGCAGAGTTATTCTTGGGAGTAAATTCTATTAACCAGTTAGGGCATTTAGCACATTGCCTGGTTCATAGTAAGCGCTCAATAAATGTTGGTTAACGAATTGATATATGTACACCCATGTTCATTGCAGCACTGTTCACCATAGCAAAAAGATGGAAACAACCTAGATGCCCGTCAACAGACAAATGGATAAACAAATTGTGGTATATCCACACAATGGAATACTACACAATGATAAAGAACAACGATGAAGCCATGAAACATCGTATAACATGGAGGAAGCTGGAACTTATTATGCTGAGTGAATTTAGTCAGTCACA
>NW_004443952.1:1342492-1344345 GCF_000243295.1 Trichechus manatus latirostris | reverse complement strand
TCTTAAAATGGTAGTACAATGGCAAGTATGGTCAGTAGGATTACAGTCACCTCAGAAACCCACTTTGACTGTATCTACCATTTAGACACACCTGTAAATAAACACCATTATATAAATAAATAAATAAACACCAATAATAATTCTAACCTAGCCTTCCTTCTACAAACTATCCTTTCTGTACTTTGCATTTTGGAGGAAGGAGAAAACAAGACAGGTGCTTCAGAAGAGTAGAGGAGCTGAGCCAGAATAACAACAGCATACCTGCCAGTGGTCTTCATCCCCAGGGCAGGCCTCACTAAATCTAAACAGCACTCTTTCTCAGTGAGTCTAGATGGAGCCTCAGAATCCTTCTTAACACGGTGTTCCAAGTAACTACCACCATTTGTGCTCACTACCTCCCACTGCCATGAAACAGAAGACTCCACTTAAAAATACCAAAAATAAATAAATATAAGTGGAATAAAGTTCTGAACTCTGGATTCAAATCCCAGCTGTACCACGTACTAGCTGGGAAATCACTCTGAAACTCTGTTTCCTTCTCTATAAAATGGTAATAGAGGTGTCCACTTTGTAGGATAGTTGTGAGATTTCAACTAGAAAATTCTTAGGTTAGAGTCTGCCAAATAGTAAAAGCACAATCATCGTTCGCTGCTAAAATTATCATTTGGGTCCCTGGTGGTGCAGCGGTTAAGCATTTGGCTGCTTACCAAAAGGTTGGCAGTTCGAATCCACTAGCAACTCCTTGGAAGTCCTATGGGGCAGCTCTGCTCTGTCCTATAGGGTTGCTATGAGTCGGAATCGACTCGACGGCAATGGGTTTGGTTTTGGTTATTATTATCATTAATAACTTGCTGTCCCTTATTTGATGTTCTCTGTAAAACTTCTCTGCTTCCTCCTTCCAAAAAATAAATAAATAAGCAAAAAGTCCCCAGAATCATGTACCTTTGAAGACCATCAGCTGGAATTAACACCCTTATTGCTATTACCATTGTGTGATACTAGGCAAGTTGCTCTTGTCTCTTAGCCTCAGTTTCCACAGTTAACTAAGGGGAAAAACCTTTCAGAATACGGAAAAGATTAAATGGGCTCTTCCAGATCAATGTTCAAATATTAGTAGGAAAAGAATGAATGAATATTGAGCATAATAGGATCAACTCAAATCCATTGGAAACATTACAGAAGAAGCATTTTCCTGAGAAGGTTAAAATGGAATCAAATGTCTGAGGTAGATTAAATCTTTTTTTTCCTCTCTCTCTCTTCATGTCAGATTTGTTTCCCCAGGATTTCATCTGCATAATGGAATTTGCTGATTTTGAATAGATGGTGCCACATGCACAGGAGCATTTTCCAGGGTAAACAGTTGAAGGTTATTTGTATGTCATTTCTAAGACCATCTCTCTGATTGCTCAATGTCTTAGTCCTCCCACAGAATCCCACATTACAGTCACCAATGCTTTCACCTCCAGTCCAAACATGATATTCTCTGTAGCCTGAAGGTCAAGGGGACTAAAGCTCCATACCTTTTCTTAGAGATCCCCAATGCACATTCACCAAATGAAGGCACTGAGAAGTCCTTCAGTTTAAAAAATGTATGTTTAACACAGCACTGCTCCAACATATCTGACTACAGAAGCTTTTCTTTCAGGTTAACCCCCTTAACATCCCACAGAATGACTATTTGGATAATGCTATTATGTTGAATTCCTAAAATGACCAATAAAGAGGGAATTAAAATTTGAATATTCACTGTGATTATCAGGTGGTGCTGACACAAGATACAAAATACAGAGTCAACCAGAGACTGTATTACTTCCTCAGACCAATTCTTCCTGTATAAATATTAAATATCTTGG
>NW_004443952.1:1317759-1341359 GCF_000243295.1 Trichechus manatus latirostris | reverse complement strand
AGTGCCCTCCATCTCAAGAATTACCAATTAACTTCACGTAGTTTCTCAGGCCAAAAAACTAGGAGGCAACCTTGAGTCTTCCCATTTACTCAACAGTCTACATCCAATCCGTTAGCAAATTCTGTTGGATCTACCATTAAAGCACATCCAGAATCCAACTGCTTTCATACTTCCATTTCTCCTACACTGGCCTAGATCACCACCATCTTGCTTACATGAATGTACTGCAGTACCTTCCCAGCCTGTCTCTCTGCTTCTATTCTTAGCCATTACAGTCTATTCTTCACACAGCAACAAGAGTCATCACATTAAAACATAAACCCATCACGTTAAGGACCCTCCAAAGGCTTCATATTCCAGTAGAATAAAGGCCTGAAGTCCTTGCCATGGCCCACGCAGCCTGGCTGCTGCTCTGACCTCATTTTCCCCCACTCTGCCCCTTGCTCACTTAGCTCCTGCCACACTGGTCTTCTTTAGGCTCTCTAATCAGGAAGCCTGTTTGCACGTTAGGGACTTTGATATCCACATGCCTATTTCCTTTACTCCAATCACTCTGTCTAATAGCACCTCTTCAGAGAGTCCTTCCTTTACCACTCTGTCAAAATGAGCCCACTTCTCAATCATGATCTACCCCCCGTCCTGATTTACTATTGAACATCACGCGGTTTGCGTGTGTGTGCGTGTGTGTGTGTGTGTGTGTGTGTGTTTCCACCATTAGAATGTGCACATCAAAAGTGGAGAAGGAGATTTTGACCAACTTACCCACTGCTGTGTTCTGTGTCTAGGAGAGTTCCTGGAATGTAGTAGATATGCAAAAATATTTGCAGAATGAATTAAGTATTTCCAGAGGAGCCAGGATGGGGAGGGATGCACAGGAAAAACAATATATATTTACCCCCTCTCAATCTGAGCTGAAAAAGCTGAAGAGACAATATGGCTTCTCTGTAGCAATGATTTTCTGGCAAACAGAAATGGAGTTTTCTTTGATTATTAGAGTTTTTCTCTCGGTTTGTGGAAAATGCAGTTTCTAAAGTCACTGCCTATGTAAGTCATTTAAATCTCCTTTGCCTCGTTTCTCACCTATAAAATGTGAGTAACAATTCTGTGAGTAAAAAATGTGAGTAAAAAAGTCCATACTTCTAAATCTATGTACAAGTATCACATACTGTGAGAAATAAAGCAAAAAGAACCCACCATTTTTCATAGTCCTTTAAAATTTGTTTTCATATGAAACCTTTCTAACAACCTTGTAATAATAACAATTAACTTTTATTGAGAACTTGCTGTGTGTCAGGGGCATTTTAGGCATTATCTTTTTTAAACCTCCAATATTCCTAGAAGGAAGGCACTGTTATGATACCCATTTAACAGATGGAGAAACTGAGCCTTAGGGAGATTAAGTAACTTTCCCAAGGGCTGATGGTTAATAAATGGTAAAGCAGAGATTCCACCACAGGCATTTTAATTTCACAGCCCAGTCTCCTGACCAAAATGCTACCTTGCATAGTGACCCTCAGGGCAAGGTTACATAATCAATATAGGGTAGCATTACTTCCATTTTGTAAAACAATAAACCTTAGGGTCAGAAAAGGGAAAGGAGTTGTCCTAGGTCACTGAGCAAATTGAGCCCTCACCAAGGGCTTTGGACTGTGTTTCAGGTAGGACCTTTTAGTAACAAAAGGCACTCAACCATGGAATACCATGTCCCAGAGGGGACAGCATATGATGAAGAAGACTTCCAAGTGCCAGATGGGGACTAGGCTTACATGTACCTGTAGGCCTTTTTCAAGTCTGAGATATCGGGAGCCCCAAAACATCAAAGCTGCGGCATAGAGAGAGAAATTGACCCTTCCAAGGTGACACAGATTGTCAGTGATGGAGTCAGCTCTTAAGCCCACTTCCAGGAGTCAATGTGACTTTCCTTATATCACCCAGATACCTTCAATATACATGGTAAGGGGTCAGGTCACCACACATAAAGCCCAAAATCAATCACCACATACGGTGTGATAAATTGTGTTGTATGTGTTTATGGGATCCATGTTTGCAGTGCAGGAGAGTGGAGGGTTTTTGTGGCTTGATTTTTTTTTCTAATTATTTGGTGGCTATTTTCGTAACATCTTTTGCAGATTAAGTCCAATTAGGAAACAGATGGCACCAAAATATCGTCAAACATATTGGATCAGCAGCAAATCACTGACTTAATTATGTAAATAATTAAAATGTATATTTACACCTGATCATCTAAATGAGGGTGAAAAGACCGATTTCAGGGTTGGTTATGAGCTCTATGAGTTCTGGCAAAGAGTCAAGACAAAAGTAAGTCACGTTCAAGTGACTGCTTCGGGGCCTCTTCCACATCCTGCCCTAGAAGGGCATTTGGGAGGCAGAAGCAAGAACCAAATGACAAGAAAAATAAGTCCTCTGAGCATCCCAGGATTGTGAGGCTGAGCTTGGTGGATGGCCTCCATAAGAGGAGACACAGATCCTTTATCCTATGCTCTAATCCTGCTTCTCCCCTCTCCAAGAGCATTTGAAGGCTCACCATTGCCCACAGACTCACATTCCTACTTCACATCCACCATTTATTCTCACCTACTCACCCTCTCCTAAAACATGTGTTGGAATCCTAACCCTTATACCTGTGGGTGCGAACCTGTTTGGAAATAGGATTTTCTTTGTTATGTTAATCAGGTCATAGGGTGGGTTCTAAAGCTAATCACTTCTGAGTCATAAAAAGAGCAGATTAGACACAGAGGCATGCACACATGGAGGAAACCAGACGCCATGTGAGAATCATCTACAAGCCAAGGAACCAAGGAGTGCCCGGGACTACCAACAAGGAAGGAATCAGCATGGCCAAGACCCTGATTTGGACTTTCAGCTTCCAGAACAGTGAGAAAATAAATTCATGTTCTTTTAAGTCATCTACTTGTGGTATTTGTGTTATAGCAGAACTAGGAAACCAAGACACCTACCTTTGTAGCCAAGGAGCCCTGGTGGCACAGTGGTTAAGTGCTCATCTGCTAACTGAGCGGTTGGTGGTTTGAACCCACCAGCTGCTCCACAAGAGAAAGGTGCAACGATCTTCTTCCATAAGGATTACAGCCTTGGAAACCCTATGGAGCAGTTCTGCTCCGTCCTACAGGGTCACTATGAGTCAGAATCAACTTGACAGCACACAACAGCAGCAACCTTTGTAGGCTTACTTTCGGCTACTTACCTTTACCAGAAGAATGGTTCATTGTATCAAGATGGTTAAGAGAACAAGTTTTGAGGAAAGATCGATGTTTAGGCCTTGGCTCTGTCGCCTGACACAGCTTTACCATCTGCAAAAGGGGATAATAATACCTCAAAAATGTATCAAATGATTTCTGTGAACCCAGTGCCATATATTTTACATACTTGACATTATTACTTCTCACAACATCTCTATGTAATGACCCTCAATTTATAGACAGGCAATTAAGCTTAGAGAAAGTGAGCAACTTGTTGGTATTATTTCAGATGAAGTTTGCCTGTATGTGTATGTAGTGGTTCCCAGACCTAACTGTGCTGCCAAGTTGCCTGGTGAAACATGTAAAATACATATTCTCAGGCCCAGCCTCAGACCTATTGAATCAGAATCTTTAGCCATAGGGTCTGTGAATCTGTATCTTTCACTCTCCCAGGTGATTTTGATGGACAGCCAGGTTTCATAATCAAAAGCTTAATTGACAAGAATTCAAGCATTAAATTGAGGTTGGACCAGACTAGTGATTTTTAAACAGAGTTCCTCCCTGGAGCTCCTTTGGGATTGCTGTGTGATGGAGGTGAGGGCAAGGGGCGGAGGGCCATTGGAAGAGGGGGGCGGTAGGAAGAAAAGCACAATGTCTAGACCCCACCTTCCACTTTTAATCAGAGCACCACTCTGCTTTTATCTCTTTTGTTCATTTATGTTTCCATGCAAGATGCATTTGGACAAATGATGGGCTGGCTTAATAAAGCTTGAAAGCAGCTGAACTAAATGACCTTTAATTTATTTAATCAATAAATAGTTACCTATCGTCTGCTAGGTGCCAGTCACTGTGAAAAATCAAAGCTGAGTAAGACATGGTCCCTCTTCTCTGGGAGTTCACAGTTGAGAGGGAAGACAGAACATGCGAGTGCTTCATATGCACCAAGAAAAGTGCATCAATAGAGGAATGAGCACTGAGGCGGCCATTTCTTGAAGGTTGTGTGGGAGTTCTCCAGGTATAAGGAAAAAAGGGGGGATGGAAGTAGCAGAGTGTGCAAAGGCACGGAGGTCTGAAGGTATAGGGATCGTTTGAGCATTTGAGTGTGGCTCAAGCTTAGGAGGCACAGAAGAATGGTGGGCAATGACTCGTTGCCAATGAGGCTACAAGATGGCTGAGTCCTTGGGCAAGTCCTCCTCTGGGCTTCACAGTCTCCTTCTCGCCAAACTGAGGTGGCATGAATAAATGCCCTGGAAAATCATAGAATCTTTGGGTTGAAGTGAATGCCTGTTGACTCCCTAGAGCAGTGCTTCTCAACCAGGGGTGATCTCTGCTCCCAGGGGACACTAGGCAATGTCTGAAGCCATTTTTGGTTGTTCTAACTGTGCGGAAGAGGGGAGATATTAGTGGCATCTAGTGAGTAGAGGTCAGCCAGGGATGCTGCTAAACAATCTTATAATGCCTAGGGTGGCCCTCCACAATAAAGAATAATCCATCTCAAAATGTCGACAGTGCTGAGGTTGAGGCACTCAGTCTTAGAGCTATAGGAAATGTCGAAAGCTCCCCTCATGGCACCACTGGTGCAAGGACTCATGGAACGTATGACCACTAGAACAAGGTGGAGAGGATTTGTGAGGGGCTTCAGTGTCAAAGCTGCTTTCCCACCATCGCGGTAAATCAAAGGTCAAACAGGAAAAGACCTTAAGGATCATATTCTGGAGACCAAATTGTTAAACTAAGAAAATGGATGTGATTTTCCAGGGTCTCAGAACCAGTCAGTAGGTAGAATTCAGTTTTCTTGAATCCCATATCCAGAAGCTTCCTATCTCTGATCTCTAGACCCCAAATGACTCCTTGCCTCTGCCTGGGCCTCACAGATCTCATCTTCCCATTCAAACTGCCACAGCATCTGTGCTCAGCAAATCACCATGAGGTGAAAAGCACTAAGGCAGATGACTGGCTCTCCTCTTCCACTCATACCTGGTGGCTTGGGAAACAAAACCTTTGTGCTTTAAGACTCTCCCAGGAAACCTTTACAGAGAAACTAGAAGGCTGTCTGCGCTCACTGGAGCCACAATGCAGCATGAGGTAAGCTGAGCTTGACTCTGGAGTAAGACCGGAGTTCAAATCAAACCCAAGCAATACGAACATGATGACCTTGGACAAACTACTCTGAGCCTTAGTTTCCTAATATGTAGGGAGAGGGAGATTAGAGTCCTACTTCCCAGGGTTTTTGAGAGAATACACGTAAAATGCTTAGCACACTGCACAATAAGTAGGAGGTGCTGAGTAAGTGGTGGCTGTGATGAAGTCCAAGAAGATGGTCACCTCTCCAGGACTAATAGCAGGTACCATGGCAGGAGATAACACCACCTGGAGACATCTTTCCTCTTCAGGATCCAACCTTCTCCTCATTATTCAGAAACCCGTCAGCTAAATTGGCCCCAAGAAAAAGAAAAAAAGTTCTTTCTGACTTTTGTCTAGTGGGTCCATTGCTATCCTGGAAATAAATAATAATTTGGATTCTTGAGGTGAAAGAAGCTCCTGGAACTTTTAATGTAAAGCCTACTCTTCAGCTAATGAGGAAGTCCTGCTTGTACCATGACATTACATATTATATAGCCTCCCGCCCATCAGGCTTGGTAATTCCGGCCAGAGTACAGCTGCGTGTGCATGCAGACTGGGCCATGCCAGGCTTCTCCCCTGTCTTAGCTTCTTTCCCATGATGAATACCAGGAAGCTGGGCCAGACCCCAGGGTACTTTATGTCAGCCTCCTTCTCGTCTCACCCAGGAAGACTTGCAGAACTCTTTACACCTGGTTAGCCGTCAGGTCTATAGCCCTTCTTTCCTCTAAATCCCCAGTTTACACTTTCTAGATATCGCCCACAGTCACACAAAGTAATACTGTTCATACCTAACACACTTTCATCTGGCCCCAGAGGGATGTTACAAAGAAAAACCTTCCAGCCTATTTACGCCCAAATTCCAAACACATTCAGAAAAGAAAAAAAAAAAAAAACTTTTTATTAAGCACTTAGTACAAATGTCCCAGGCCCCATGCTAGACTTTTAGAATATGGGGATGAAGAAGCAGACAAGGTCCCTGCCCTCAGGGAGCTCGTTTCTGCTATGAGGAGGGACTGGCCGCAAAAATATGCCTAAACAAGACTAGGAGGGCAGAGATGGGTTTTACAAACAAAGCAATCTTAAACTGAGATCACAAGGATGAGCAAGCATCAAGCAGGTGATTTGGAGAAGGGGATCAAGTAGAGGAAATAGCACATGCAAACTCCAGGAGGTAAGAGAGGCCGTGGCAAGTGGAAGGAATTAGAAGTGTAGGCTTGCTTGAGTAGGGAGAGAGAGGTGGGAAATGGGAGTGATGAGAGCAGAAAAATAAACAAGAATCAGACCATGAAAGGTCTCATGATTCATAATTTTAAGGAGTTGAGGCTTTTTCTTAAGGTCAATGAGAAGCCACATAGTCTAACTATCCAATTTAAACTGTGTTTATTGATGGCTTTCTGTGTGTTTAATCCTCCTCTAGGCACCATGGGGAGGAAGTACAAATGTAGTATAAAACCGCTGATAAATGTCCGTGGGCTGTTGTTGTTGGTTTCTTTCAAGTTGGTTCCGACTCACTGCAACCCCATGTACAACAGAACAAAGTGTCACCTCGTCCTGCATCATCTTCGTGATCGTTGATATGCTCAAGTCCATTGCTGCACCACTGTGTATTTTGAGTGCTTAGGGGCTCATCTTCCAGTACTATATCTGACAATACTCTGTTGTGATCCATAGGGTTCTCACTGGCTAATTTTCGGAAGTAGATCGCCAGGCCTTTCTTCCTAGTGTGTCTTAGTCTGTGTGCATGACAAGACTATTCCTTAAGCTTGGCTTCAAAATCGGTGGATTTCAGGACTCTAGAAACCAGGGGACATAAGTGATTATGTCTAGAGAGCTGGTCTGGCATAATGCTTAGCACAGAGTAGTACCCAGTAAGCAGTGGATGAATGAAAGCAGGAGATGTGATCATCTGGCAGGGCACCAGCACATGGAAAAGCAGAAGGGTGAGGAGACCAAGGCAGAGAAACAGGGGTCAAGAAGTCCATGAGGAGAGGGGACCTGAAGGATGGACAAGAGTGAGGGAGAGAGTGTCAGGCAGTGGGAACAGTATGTGCAAAGGTGCAGAGGAGAGAAAGGTCATGGATAGATATGGGTCACAAAGCCTGGCCTGACAGGAATGGAGGATTTATATACAGGAGCTATGGGAGAGATACTCGGGTAGACAAGGTGGGTCTTGAGTGTGGGAATGCTTAAAAAACAGAAGGAGGACTTATAGTTGATCCACAATACTGGGGTGGAGGGGGGAGTCAGTGTTAGGTTCTAGATAAGGGGAGAGCCAGGAGGAACACCATGTTTAGGAGAGGTGGGCTGGATGTTGGGTATATAGAGAGAAAGAAAGTGAGGGACCAGCAAGAAATGGCTGGTGTCATCCAGATGGAATACTCAGGGAACTAAAAGTAGGTCAAAATTGGCAGGGCTTATGCTAGGTATTAGGGGTGGGGGGTAGGAGATACAGACTGAAAAACAGCTAAAGACCAGATGTAAAGAGTCGCACTCCCTAACTCCAACCCCAAAACCATAAGGAGGAATAATTTCTAATTTAATTGGTTAGAGTTGAGGACACCAAACAGGCCACATTTTTCAGTGGATGAAGTAACTCTGCATTCAAAAGGTCTAGACCCTGGTCAGCACACTACAACCCACAGGTTAAACCCAGCCCGTTTAGATTTTTAAATGGTTGAAAAAAAATTAAAAGAAGAATAATATATTGTGACACATAAAATTTCAAGTGCCCATTAATAAAGTCTTATTGGAACACAGCCATTTGGTTATATATTGTCTATGATTACTTTCATCCGAGGCTAGGGTTGAATAGTTGCAACAGAGACCATGTGGACCGTCAACCCTAAAATATATACTACCTGACCCTTTAGAGAAAAATTTTGCCAGCCCTGGTCTAGGCCTTTGGCTCTTGAGCTAACAGCTTGCCTCTTTCTTTTCCTCCTCTTCTCCATTATGGCCAGGCCTGAGTATGTAAAAATCCCTAGATTCAGGTTTGGGCTAAGAGAGGGCTCTACATAGCAGAACTGTAATGATTTTATTTTCCCATTTGCCATCACTTACTCGTTTCATCTCACCTAGGGACCTTGTGGAGAGGAAGGGATCTGCTTTGGGGCAAGGATGAGTGGCTTCTAGGTTCCCAACTGGGAGAAAGGCCTGGCGATCTACTTTCAAAAAATCAGCCACTGAAAACTCCATGGAACACAGTTCTACTCTGATACACATGGCGTTGCCATGAGTGGGAATCAAGTTGTAGGTTTCCATTCATTGGCCCTCTACCTAAGCCTCCCCCACACACTGTAACAGAGGACTTTAAGCAAGGGAGTGGCGAAGTTAGGCTTGCATTTGGGGAAGACCTCACTGTCCTTCAGTATGAGGGTGACCTGGGAGGGGTGACAGAGTGGCTTGTCACCAACTTGGTAGAGTGGAGGTCTTCTAAGGAGGGATAGGAGTAGATGTGTCAGATTCCTCCTGGGTTTCTGGCCCAAGAGAGTTAAAATATTGGGTGAGAGGAGACCGCATCCCGGTCAGTGTGGCCTGGGAGGCCTGGTGCCAATGCAGTTTTCACAGCAACCCACCTCCACTGGAATGAAAAATCTTTTCTTAACACTCTCATTAAACCCTAATCTTAATCATCATTATTAAGCCTTGAAATTGTCTGGAATATTTAAATAGGGCCAAACTGAAAGTCAGAGGAGCGGATTTAAAGGGACAGCTTGAATTCTCTTCAAGGATCCTACCCAATAATTGCTGGAGATTCAGCCCTTGATAGAGACCAAGGCTTTTGAAGGGAGAGATTTTCAGCACAGCACAGGGGAGGGGGTTGCCAATTACATTTGGCCTGGGTGATATTAGCCTTTCTTTCAAAGACTCCTCAAAAACTTATCAGGGAAGGCAAGAGACATAAAGAAGATGAATTAAGGGCTTAAATGCATCCAAGGACTTGAAGGGATATTGAAGTATAAATGGCGAGGTGGGCCTCCCCTCTGCCGTCCCTCCTTTCAGCCCCAAAACAATGTCCATTAAATAGTTCCAGTGCCCCTGTCTTTTTCTGGAGGAGCTCATTTCTAGCAGCCCCGAGAGGTCAGATGACCTGGCCCAGCTGTTATCTCCTGATACATGATGGGAAGTCACCTGGGCCCTTAGAACTATGTTCCGAGGAAGAAATAATGCCCCTTTGTTATCTTTTCTAAATAAGAAATTTAATTTGAGAAGATGGTCTCTCCCTTTTCCTCCTCTCTCCATCTTAGAAGGTGTGGGTGAGAGTGACTTTATCAAGCATTTACTCTGTTCTCAGCACAGCACTGGACTACACATGCTGTATTGTTGTTGTTAGCTGCCTTGAGGTGGCCCCGACTCACGGGGATCGCATGCATAATGGAACGAAATGTTGCCTGGTCCTGTGCCATTTGCCATGATCAGGTGCGGATCAAACCATTGTGATCCATAGGGTTTTTGGAAGTAAATCACCAGGCCTCTCCTCCTAGTCTGTCTTAGTCTGGAAGCTCTGCTGAAATCTGTTCGGCATCATAGTAGCACTTAAGCCTCCGTTGAAAGCTAGGTGGTGGCTGCACAAGAGGTGTAATGGCGAGAATCAAACCCGGGTCTCCCACATGGAAGCAAGAATTCTACCAGCAAACCAGCAATGCACACACATTATATACATAAACCCGTTGCTGTCGAGTTGATTTCGATTCATAGTGACCCTATAGGACAGAGTAGAACTGCCCCATAGGGTTTCCAAACAGTGGCTGGTGGATTCGTACTGCCGAACTTTGGTTCCCAGCGGAGCTCTTAACCGCAGCACCACCAGGGCTCCGTTATATACATAGTCCTATTTAATCCTGGCAGAAACCTCATGAAGTAGCTCTTACAGTCTATATTTTACAGATGAGGCATTTTACAGATAAGAAAATGGCTTACCCAAGATGACCCCATCTGATTTGAACTCAGGCCTCTGACCCCAATAGCCCGTCTTCTTTTCTGTCTGCCCCACTGACTTCTTCCTACCCCACTGTCCCTCCACATGAAGGGTGGGGTGAGAGTTCCAGTGCAGGCCAGAGAGGGGTCTTTTATAATGAGGAATATTATTATTTTATTATTATTATTATCAGATTTGAATCCTGAGCGTTAAAACCATCTATTTAACCTTTCACTGGCTAATGCATACATTAGATGTGGAACCTATATGCCATCATAAAAATGTGAGAAATTGAAACCTGCTGACATAAAATCAAATAGCCCAGCCATGAAAGGTGTTGCTTTTATGTGATTGTCTTGCCAATATCTTTGTGTTGCTAAACTAAATCAAACTACAATTTTCCCCACATGCCCTGAATTTAATGGGAAACCATTACTGGGTGTGATTCCTTATAGATCTTCTTGTAATAGGAACATGGCCTCTTTTGCCCTGGCCAATTAAAATGAAGTCACCGGACTGTCATTTGTTATGTTGCTTTGACAATACGGAATAGTGGCACTGCTAGAAATGCCAAAGCTGTTGATGCTCAGGTTGGCATTCAAGGCCTGCCTGCCTAAAACATCTGGCACCAACATATCTTTCCAGAACTTTCTTCCTCTATTCATATGTGTCATCTTTTTTAGAATCTGAGAACATCAGAAGTGGGAGAAATTTTTTTAGATCATCTAAGGTCACTATGAGTTGGAATTGACTCACTGGCAACTTTTATTTTTTTTTTTTTTTTGGTTTTGTTTTTATGCCAGGAATGGCAAGTAGAATTTGGATCGTATGCCAACTCTAATCAATTGGTGATGGCATCTTGGGGCACTGTGTTGAGAAGGAGACTGAGGGCAGCTCCAAGCTCACTGGGGAAAGAATGCTGTAATTGTTTAACAATGTCTGCCATGGGCTTAGCTGGCAGAGTGTCTGTGTTTATGTCACAATTATACCTCCATATTTTAAATCACTCCCTCCATTATACAGATGAAGAAACTGAGGCTTAGACAGGGGGACTGACTTTTCCAAGGTCACACAGTGTATTCGCAACAGAATTGACACCAGAACTTATTTCTCTTGACTCCTAGTCCAGTGCTCTTTCCAAGCTGGAGAAACTCTGGCGAAGGAAGGAAAGACCCTTTGGCAGAATTAAGGAGCTAATGGTCTGGAGAAGGCAGAGACAACTCCCACCCTAGTGAAAAAGAAAACTCTAAAATGCCCAATCACCCCTAATGAAAATAAAAAATTCTTGGACAGTTTTAGGAAGCTGTTATCCTATCCCTGCCGGTTCTGTGGTTAAGCACTTGGCTGCTAACTGAAAGGTCAGCCTTTTGAACCCACCAGCCACTCCACAGGAGAAAGATGTGACAATCTTCTTCCATAAAGATTACGGGCTTGGAAACCCTATGGGGCAGTTTTGCTTTGTGCTATAGGACAGCTCTTACCTGGAAGCGGCTTGATTACAATAAGTTTGTTTTTTTGTTGTTTTTGTTATCCCTTCACTCCTCTTTCCCAACTTTTTGTCTCCTTTCCTGCACCAGGCTAGGATATTGTTCTACTAACCCCAAATCTTCCCAAACTAACATGATCTACGTTTATCGAGCTCTGGGTTCTTTTGGTGAGTTTGAGTCTCTCACTGAAGGTCTCACACACTTTCTCTGGCAATCTTTCATTGGGTTTTTTTTTGGTCATAGAGTTCAAGGCGGAGTGAGACACGGAGAGGCAACAACCAATCTCACTAATCCCTCCATGCTCGCATCCATCCTCCTCTGAACTCCCACCACCCCTCAGTCCACGAAGCTTCAACCAATCCCATCACCTACCTGAAAAAGCCCTAATTTCTTACCATGGTCTTTAGCACCTGTTACAGTTTGCCCAGTCAACTTCTTCAGCCTCATCCTTTCCTAATCCCTTTCACACATCCAGCAGCCTAGACTGGGAAGAAGAAATGGCACTGAGGCGCTGACTCCCACCCTGTCCCACATGTTATTAATGGACATCTTTCCTTTTTTGCCCAACAACATTTCAAGTGTAGCTGTCTGGCAGCGTCTGCCATAGATATGATAGCGTGTGGCAGGGTGACAAGGCTGCTTTGTTTACCATTCCTGCTTAGTCACAGGACTATCAGCTATTTGGTGAATACATTCTGCATATGCACACCTGCTTTGGTGGCTTTGGTTATACTCATGGTTCCCTACGCACCTTGCCCACCTGGTGACTCCTATTTAATCTTCCAAACCTGTCTCCAGGGTCACCACCTTTGAGAAGCTGTCCACAACCCTCCAGACTGAAAGAATCACAGAGCAAAATGCTTTATTCCAGCAGTATAGCATGGGGGTTAAGGGCGCAGACTCTGGAGACAGACTGCCTGAGTGCAAATCCCTCCTCTGCTACTCACCTGGAAAAAGGAGATAACACAGCACCCACCTCATAGGACAGCTGTGAGGCAAGATGAGTTAATGTGCACAAAGTGTATCGTGTAGTACACGACACAGATTGAGTGCTCAGCAAGTGTTTGTTACTATCTAGCACTTGAAATTTTGTAACTTAATAATGGTGTATCTACCTGTCTCCTGCATTGAAACACAAGTTTCTTGAGGTCTGGGATTTGGTTGCAGTCATCTTTGAATTCCCTGCCCACCTAATGCAGTCTTGGTTACATAGGTGCTAATGAATATTTAATGAATGACTAAATGAATGAATAAATCTATTTGAAGCCTTCCAAAGTCAGAAGGGAGAGTTATTTTTCACCGTTTGCTGCTGCTGGAAGCTTATCCCAGTTCAGGAGGACTCGAGTGAAGTGTTCCGTAGCTGTCAGTCTGAGTCAGAAGAGACACTGTATCTCAGTGACATCCAACCTCATGTTTACCTTGCACTGCTTTAATATCCTCTCATTAACTTGAAAAGTTAAAATTTCTTCCTCTCTTGATGTTATCCCTGAGTGGCAAATACTGATAGATTTTTTTTCCCCTTCCCCTTGAGTTTCTAATGAAGCAGAATCCAACATGACTGTTTTATGTACCTATTTGTCTGCACTAATGGTGTCAGCAGAGACAGGTACATCTCTCCAAAGACTGTTTGCTTGGGAACTGGCGCAGAACGGCACAGGCAAGGTACACAGTGTTTAGAAGAGCATCCACAAGGTATCGACTTTTTGTTATCATTACAGAGCTGATATAGGTGCTGAGAGTATATTTCACTATCATCTTTATACAGATATGTTCATTTTTGGACTGCATGTGTTGCTTACCAACTATGCTTCTCTTCTTTCATTCATTTATTCAACAAATAGTTACTGAGAACCCACTATGTGGCCAGAACCACCATGTTGCATATCTCCAGGGGCATCATTCACATAATAGTCTGCGGAGTGATTGTGCATCGTCTAGGGACTGAGCCACCAGATATGTCAACCCTACAAGGGACAGTGCTGCAAATGTGTTAGTGAATAAAACACAGACCCCTAGTCTCAAGGAGGCACAGATGAGTAGGGGAGACACATTTGTAAGCACACAAATCACCAACCTTTGTGGCAAGAGTCAAAACAGAAGCACATTCAGGATAGAGAGGTATTCTAAAGGCGTGCATAGCTATCTCTGGGAAGGTCAGGGAAGACTTCTCAAGGTAGTGGTGTCTGATGTGAGTGTTGAAAGATGCATAAGAGTCCATTAGGCAGATTAGACTCGTAGAGCCAGGGGTAGACGTTGTGCAATTCTAAGAGAAGGAAAGAACATGGGCAAAGATAGGTAGGCATGAGACAGCGTGGTATTTCAGGGAGCAGTAAGCAGCTAATGCATTTTTAGAGCATTAATTTTGAAGACGTGCGTGGCAGGGAATAAAGCTGGAAAGGGAGGCAGATGCCAGATCATGAAGGGGCTTTAATGTCATGGTAAGAAGCTAAGACATGATGGTGGATGATATGGAGCCACAGTAAGTAGTGAAGCGGGAGTGAGACACAATCACACTTAGATGGGATGACAAGGATCCCTTGTGTTTATGTTTCCATTTTCAAACTATTTTCTTCATGATTATCTCCTTTTGGCTCTGCTGTAGCTTAGGACAAGACTGGATATGACCTAACTCCCTGAAGTGGGATGAAGGCAGACCCTAAAAAGAAACCAAGATTTAACTGCTGGGATCACACAGATACAGGCTCGATATTGCCTGTCCAGTCTGTCAGATGGAATATGAGGTCCCATTGGCAGACTGGCAAACAGATGTCAACCCAAATCAGCCATCAGCTTTTCATATACGATAGTGGCTAGCTCACCATACAAGCAGAGCATAGACCTGGGAAATGCAGGCCCAGGCATAACTCAAAGTCTAGGCAGGTGGTCAGCATCAAGGAGCTCATTTGGTACTTATTATGTTCCAAAATGTTGTCGTTGTTATTATTAGGTGCTGTCTAGTTGGTTCTGACTCATAGCAACCATATGTACAACAGAAGGAAACACTGCCCAGTCCTGTGCCATCCTCATGATCATTACTATGTTTGAGCCCATTGTTGCAGCCACTGTGCCAATCTATCTCCTTTAGGATCTTCCTCCTTTTCACTGATCCTCTACTTTACCAAGTAAGATGTCTTTCTCCAGGGACTGGTCTTTCCTGATAACATGTCCAAAATATATGAGATGTAGTCTTGCCATCCTGGTTTCTAAGGAACATTCTGGCTGTATTTCTTCCGAGACAGATTTGTTCATTCTTTTGGCAGTCCATGGTATATTAAATATTCTTTGCCAACACCATAATTCAAAGACATCAATTCTTCTTCAGTCTTCCTTACTCATTGTCCAGCTTTTGCATGCATATGAGGTGATTGAAAATACCATGGCTTTGGTCAGGCGTACCTTAGTCCTCAAAGTGACATCTTTGCTTTTTAACACTTTAAAGAGGTCTTTTGCAGCAGATTTGCCCAATGGTCCTCTTTATTCCCCCTTTATTAACCTTCCTCATCCTTTATTTTCATTATCTGGTGGTATTCTATCTTCCCAGCTAGACGATAAATCTCCTCAGGGAAAGAACCATGTCTGTCTTATATACCACCTTGTCCCCAGTTGCCTGGCACAAGGTGATTGAGCCTTAAAAACTTAATGATTGTGATAGGCTGAATAATGGCTCCCCCAAAGATGCCCACATCCTAATCTCTAGAACCTGTGAATCTGTTACCCTACATGGCAAAAGGAACTTTTCAGATATGATTAAGTTAAAAAATCTTGAGATGGGGAGATTATTCTGGATTATCTGGGCATTCCCGAAATAATCTTAAGGGTCATTGTAAGAGCCAAGCTGGAGCATCAGAGTTAGAGAAGGAGATGGGACAATGGAAGCAGAGGTTGGGTGATGTACTCTGAAGATGAGAAAAGGGGCCATGAGTCAAGGAATGCAGGTGGCCTCTAGAAGCTGAACAAAACAAAGAAATGGCTTCTCCCCATGAGCCTCCAGAAGGAATACAATCCTCCCAACACCTTTGATTCTAGCCCAATGAGACCCACTTTAGACTGCTGACCTTCATTACTATAATACATTTATGTTGTTTTAAGCCACTAAGTTTGTGTCAATATTTTACGGCAGCAATAGGAAACTAATACAATGAATGATTAAAGACTATTCGGAGTTTGATGACAGGAGTAATAATAGGGAAGAGCATGATAAGAGCCAGGTCCCAGACCTAACGGAACTTGGGTTGTAATATAAACGGTTAATCTTTATAGTCTGGTATGTCTTTTTGCATGTGTTACTCAGATAATGTCCAGCTTGAAGACATCTGCCATGCAAACAGAGGACAGCTATGCAGAACACATCCCAGACCCACTGGAACAATAGTAGCTTGGGAAAAATTCATGGAGATAGGATCAAGAGAAGGTGACTGGGATTTCCGTCACAAACTGCACTTCAGGTCAGCACACAGCATCTATCTGGCAAGGCCATATGTTAGACTCTATAGGAGAGACTCCAGTTCATGGAGATTTGAA
Organism: Trichechus manatus latirostris; assembly: GCF_000243295.1. Classification (NCBI taxonomy): domain Eukaryota; kingdom Metazoa; phylum Chordata; class Mammalia; order Sirenia; family Trichechidae; genus Trichechus; species Trichechus manatus. The sequence goes on along the minus strand of NW_004443952.1, from coordinate 1,325,091 downwards.
ACTGGATGAGTAAGGAAGCACAAACCATGGGATTTTGAAGATGTATGATTGAAGAGGAGCCCTGGTTGCACAACGGTTAAGCACTAGGCTGCTAACCAAAAGGCTGGCAGTTCAAACCCACCCAGGGGTGCCTCAGAAGACAGGTCTGACAATCTGTTTCCAAAAAATCACAGCCTTGAAAACTCTTCAGAACACAGTTTTACTCTGACACACATGAGGTCACCATTAATCAGAATAAACTCAAGAACAATTTGTTTGGTTTTCAGTATTTATGAAGCACATTTCCTCCATTGGTATAATCGAAGGCTGGGAGAAAATATCCAATTCAATATTCATGGCTGGGGTGGGGGAGCACACAGCCCTCTCCTACTGCAACTGGGGGTCTAGGGTCCAAGCCTAGGTTGGTAGACCTGGATTCACTGACTATGTGCTAAGCTATAGCTGGTTTCCAAGGAACTTTGCCAACTTCTTTTCTGAGAGTCCAGTATGCAAGAGATCAGTCTTGGACAAGTTAACATTTACTTCTCAAACCACAAGAAGGCTAGTGCTAGGGGATCATCCAGTATGATGTTACTCAAGGTGTGTCTGGAGAGCACGTATGTCAAAATCTCCCAAGGTGCTTAAAAAAAATACAGATTCCAGGGCTCCAGCCTACTCCAACTAAATCAGAATTTCTGGGAGAATTGCCTAGGAATCTCAATTTCCAACCATCTCTCTGCTGCCCTCTCATGTGAACCAAAATTTGAAAACCACTTATCAGATCCAAAATTATAATTGAACAGATGAGAAAACTGAGGCCCACAGAAAGAAAGAAACTTTTACAAGACCATGCAGAAAGTCAGTGACAGAAGCTGGCTTTTGACTTCATGAATCGAGCAATGTAATTTTGGAAGACTAACCATATTCACATGAAAACAGAACAAAACTAGGCAAACTTAGGGTGTGCTCTGCAGTTCCCTGAGAATACTGACATCCATTATTAATGTAATTGTCACCACAACCTTGAGAGGTAGGTCTTCATATTTTGACCATGCATTTTTCTGATGAGGAAATGGAAGTTCAATTCCAAATCCAGTGTTCTTTTTTTCTTTTTAATAGAGAAGATCTGGGGATAAACATTCAGTCAAATGCAAATTATTACTGTACGAGCTGCAAGTGTAAGCCAGAGGTACTGGGTGGCAGGAAGGTGACGAAGGGAGCTTTCCGGAAAAGGAGGGGTTACTTTGAGAAGGCATCTTGGTCAAAGGAGAGTTTTTGAACCAGGTCTTGAAAGAAGTTTTAAGCAAAAGTTGGCTAAAAGAAGTCATAGATTTCAGGGTCTTTGCCGTAATGAATCCTAAAGAGAGTGACACAAGGGTATTGAAAACATGATTGTAATGTTTCTGGGCAAAAAATTAACGGTCTAATCCTGCAGAGGATGAGTATTGGTGATTCTGACTTATGTGCACACTGCAGAGCTTCCCTAATCAGCTTTTCCTCTTAGTGCAGCTCGGGGTGAAGGCTGAAGGCTGAAAATAGTCCACTCTAAAATCTTTTGATTGCAAAGTGTTTCAAGAGCGAAGACGTGGATGACAGACTAATAAAACCCAGGAACAGGTTGAGTTTATGTTTCCCCACAAAGCCTCTTCCATTCCAAACTTCCCAATGACCATTGTAATACCCTCCCTAGTGCTCCAGCCCCACCACCCTCTCCAATCAGTCTATTCCAATGGCATTTGTTGAGCACCTACTATATGCCCAGTATTATCTATCTTAATTATCTCTCTTAATTCTCACTTCAACCTTGTGAGGTAGGTTTAGACTAAAGAAACCTTGGACACACGCTAAGAATAAAAAGTAACAGATTCAGTCAACGTATCCAGGATGCCTACTATGTACTTTTACATAGACTCAAGTGATTTCACCATCATAAGAAATCCCGTTCATTAAGTCGATGTTATTCCTTTCCAGTTTATGTATATGCACCTTATCTACAGTCAGTCACATGGCTTGAAAGGGATAGACACGGCTTTGAACCAGATCTATTTGATTCAAATGGGAAGTTCTTTCTGCTATCATGTGCCTCCTTTACTAGGATTCCTAGTCTTGGAGGAGTGAGGAGGAAAGGCCATGTTCAATAATCAAGTTTAGCAAGTGATAATTAAAATAGAAGTGCTGTAACAAAGATCCCAACAGAGTTGTAGGTACCCAAAGAAAGGAGAAGGGTTGTGCTGCAGATAGGATACTTTGCCTTAGGGTCTTTGAATATGCTGTTTCCTAGGAGTACATGTTATCCCCTCCAACAGCCCTTCCCTGACATAACCATCTATGTTAGTGTTTTTCTCTATCATTGTGCCCTGTTCGTTTTCTTCACAGCAGTGTTTGCTACTTTTACTTATTAATTAACTTACTTGTTTACTGTCTTAATGCTGCAATAGCAGGAGATTTCCATGAGGTAAGGAATGTGTCTGTCCTCGTCCCTATTGTATTCCCAGTGCTGACACCAGCAGGGGTTAATAATTGTCCAAGGAAGGAAGGAATAAATGAATGAATGAATGCCTTGGATGACTTAATCTTCAGAACAACACTAGATCAAAGATACAGATAATAGGAGGCAGAAGGAGAATCAACTCCAGTTTTTCTCGATCTAACTCCAGAGCACATCTCACTAAGTCAAACTACAAGGACTTGGATTTACAGATTCTAGGGACTGTGGATACACAGATGACTAATAAGGAAGCTTGGAGAAAAAAAAAAAAAGATTACAGCCAAGAAAACCGTATGAGGAAGTTCTGCTCTGTCACATGGAGTCACTATAAGTCGGAATCGGGGCAGTTCTACTGTCATATGGGGTCGCTATGAGCTGGAATCAACTCAATGGCACCCAACAACTCTGCACGCTCAGGGCTGCCGTGGGTTGAAATTGACCCGAACAATTGATTTGGGTTTTTTGTTTGTTGGTTTAGACAAAATATAACTAGATAATTCAATGTTTATAACTTTATGAGGTAGACATGATTGTTCCTATTTTACAGACGAGGAAATTGAAAAGCGACCGCTTTTTTGGTCTCTTTCCCATCAAACATAGGCTTATAACTTCCCTCCCCTCCTGTCATCCCCAAGGCACATGGTTGGTTTTTGTCTTTTTTTTTTTCTTTTCTATGGCTCTCGTCACATCCTGCCTCCTATCACGAATATTTATTCACACTCTGTGTCCCTTAATGAACCATGTTCTTTTCTGAGGACGAGAGCTATGTTTGATTCATCTGTATATGCCTACAGAAATGAGAGAGGAAAAAAAGAAAACTTAAATAAATGTGAAGTGAATTTAAGTAATTCTACATTGATTTATCTCTAATTATGGAACGAAAGCCTTTGTTCTAATATAAAAGAATCAAGGGTATAAGCAGTTATTTTTTGTCAGGGGGAGAGGGTTATAGGAGACCCCACTGATACTTTTGAAATTAGCCCTATTTTGCCTTTGCCTGTGGCTGTCTCTGATGGAGAAGCCATGAGGGCAGAGATAAGAAGGGCGTTCTTTAGGTCTTTGAAAATTAAGACCCAGGGGGAGGTAAAGAAAAAAAAAAACAAAAACAAAGAGACAAAAGCAAATATTAGTTAGGACTTTGACAACAAAATTTTAAATTAAGAAATTAAATGGAGGAAAAGAAATTAAACAGCGTAGGAGTTCCTACCAATAGATTCCAGAGCTGTATAACGACATCTCTCACTCTTGTTCCTTCGCAAACAATTGCAAGTGTAAATGTATTTTTGGCACAAATGGCTCTGTCCTAAGATTCTTGATTATAATTATAATAATGGGTTTCTGAAAGCCTGCAAGTGGTTCTGGGAATGATAATAAGGGTTGAGACAAGACATGTTGTTCATGTGGTGAGTGTTTGTGGAATACTAAATGAGGGTGGGAAGAAAAGCTTATGCTATACTTTCTACAAATTCCAAAATATACAATTATACCCAAGCAGCCCATCACCGCCTCCTTCTCCTCCAGGCACACACACACCAGCAGTTTCATTACTTGGCACATAAGGGGCTGTGGCTGAGTGGAGGAAACAGGCAAACCTTCGTGTTTTCCCTCATAGAGTTGCTTATCTCCTGTAACAGCTCCAAGTTTTTTCAAGGAAGAGGAGCTCACTGACCGGCACATCTAAGAGACACTGTGGTCATTGGCCCCGTTCCTTCCCTCACCTGCTGTTTGTCCTTGGCAAGTTATTCAAAGCCCCTGAGCCACTCTCCTTCAGCCACATCACGGAAATAATGTTCTCTCTCTCTTGTGAAAGCCCACAACCCGGATGTGGACCCTTTCTATGACAACCAAATTTCCCTCTCTTTGTGAACTCCTGGAGAACATGAAACCTACCTCGTCCATTGTTTTTTTAACTGTCACAGTGTCTAGTCCTATCTTGCAAGTAGTACTAACCAACCAGATACTGCCAAGTCAACGTCAACTCTTAGTGACCCTTTGTGTGTCAGAGCAGAACTGTGTTCCATAGGGTTTTTAATGGCTGATTTTTAAAAAGTAGATCCCCAGGCCTTTCTTCCAGGAACTTCTGGATGGACTTAAACTTCCAACCTTTTGGTTAGCAGCTGAGAGTGCTAACCTTTTGCACCACCCAGGGACTCTTTGCAAATAGTAGGTTCTGATTAATGTCTATTGAATCCAATAATTGCACATTCAATTAATTAATAGTATCTCTTCTGCCTAGTTCAGTGGTCACTCTTCAAGAGGATCATTGTAAATTATTTTATATATAGTAATAGTGATTATCACAGTAACAATGATTGTTATTTATTGTTTTCTGTGTGTCAGCACAGTGCTACTGAGAAATGCACTACCCCTCCCCCAATTTGACCTTCCCAACAACTTACTGAGGGAGGCATTTTCACCCCCATTCTACAGGTGGAGAAAATGAAGTATTCAGAGCTTAAGGATTAGAACCCAGATTTGTCTGACTCCAAAGATCAAAGTAAAAATTAAAAGCAGTAACAAGTAATAAGATTTTTATTAACAAAATGATCGGGTGGATTTTTGTTGTCATTGTTAGGTGCCCGGATCAGTGCCATCCTCATCATCATTGCTATTTTTGAGCCCATTGTGGCAGCCACTGTGCCCATCCAGTTCGATGAGGGTCTTACTCTTTTTCGATGACCATCTATTTTACCAAACATGATGCCCTTCTCCAGAAACTGGTCCTTCCTAATAACATGTCCAAAGTAAGTGAGATGAAGTGTCGCCATCCTCACTTCTAAGGAGCGTTCTGGCTGTACTTCTAAGACAGATTTGTTTGTTCTTCTGGCAGTCCACAGTATATTCAATATTCTTCGCCAACACCATAATTCAAATGCTTCAATTCTTCTTTGGTCTTCCTTATTCATTGTCCAGCTTTCACATGCATATGAGACAATTGAAAATACTATGGCATTGGGTCAGGTGTGCCTTAGTCCTCAAAGTGACATCTTTGCTTTTTAACATTTAAAAAGGTCTTTTGCAGCAGATTTGTCCAACGCAATACATCCTTTGATTTTCTTGACTGTTGCTTCCATGGGTGTTGGTTGAGGATCCAAGTAACATGAAATCCTTGACAACTTCAATATTTTCTCTGTTTATCCTGATATTGTTTATTGATCCATTTGTGAAGATTTTTGTTTTATGTTGAGGTGTAATCCATACTGAAAGCTGTAGTCTTTGATTTTCATCAGTTAGTGCTTCAAGTCCTCTTCACTTCCAGCAAGCAACGTTTTGTCATCTGCATATCTCAGGTTGTTAATGTGTCTTCCTCCAATCCTGATGCCATGTTCTTCTTCATATAGTCCAGCTTCTCGGATTATTTGCTCAGCATACAGATTGAATAAGTATAATGAAAGGATACCACCCTGACACACACCTTTCCTGACTTTAAATCACGTCGTATCACCTTGTTCTGTTCAAACAACTGCTTCTTGGTCTACGTACAGGTTCCACGTGAGCACAATTAAGTGCTCTGAAATTTCCATTCTTTGCACTGTTTTCCATAATTTGTTATGATCCACACAGTCAAATGCCTTTGCATAGTCAATTAAACACAAGTAAACATCTTTCTGGTATTCTCTGCTTTTAGCTAAGATCCATCTGACATCAGCAGTGATATCCCTCATTCCATGACCCCTTCTCAATCTGGCTTAAATTTCTGGCAGTTCCCTGTCGATGTACTGCCGCAACCGCTTTTGAAGGATCTACAGCAAAATTTTACTTGTGTGTGATATTAATGCTATTGTTTGATGATTTCTGCATTCCATTGCATCACCTTCCTTTGGAATGGGCACACATATGGATCTCTTCCAGTCAGCTGGCCAAGTAGTTGCCAATTTCTTGGCATAGACAAGTGAGTGCTTCCAATGTTGGATCCATTTGTTGAAACATCTCAGTTGGTATTCCATCAATTCCTGAAGCCTTGTTTTTTGCCAGTGCTTTCAGTGCAGCTTGGATTTCTTCTTTCAGTACCATTAGTTCTTTATCATATTCTACCTCCTGAAATGGTTGAATGTTGACCAGTCATTTTTGGTATAGTGACTGTGTATTCTTTCCATCTTCTTTTGATGCTTCCTGCGTCGTTTAATATTTTCCCCATAGAATCCTTCAATATTACAACTCGAGGCTCGAATTTTTTCTTCAATTCTTTTAGCTTGAGAAATGCCAAGCATGTTCTTCCCTTTTGATGTTCTAACTCCAGGCCTTTGTACATTTCATTATAATACTTTATTTTGTCTTCTTGAGCCGCCCTTTAAAATCTTCTGTTCAGCTCTTTTACTACATCATTTCTCCCACTCACTTTAGCTACTCTACGTTCAAGAGCAAGTATCAGAACCTCTTCTGACATCCATTTTGATCTTTTCTTTCTTTCCTGTAGGTCATTAGTGTTCAACGTGTCAAGTCTATTTTTGAGATGATCTCTAAATTCAGGTGGGATATACTCAAGGTCATACTTTGGCTCTCATGGACTTGCTTTAATTTTCTTTAGCTTCAACTTGAACTTGCACGAGGGCAATTGACAATCTATTCCGCAGCTGGCCCCTGGCCTTGTTCTGACTAATGATATTGATCTTCTCTGTCGTCTCTTTCCAAATGTCGTTGATTTAATTATTGCATCATTTATGTTGTTGAAAAAGGGTATTTCCAATGAGTAAGTCACTGGTCTTGCAAAATTCTATCATGCAATCCCAGCCATATCACCAAAGCCTTATTTTCCAGCTACCGATCCTTCTTCTTTGTTTCCAACTTTCGCATTCCAATCACCAGTAATTATCAATGCATCTTGATTGCATGTTTGATCAATTTCAGACTGCAGAAGTTGGTAA
>NW_004443952.1:1223846-1317659 GCF_000243295.1 Trichechus manatus latirostris | reverse complement strand
ATTCCAATCACCAGTAATTATCAATGCATCTTGATTGCATGTTTGATCAATTTCAGACTGCAGAAGTTGGTAATAATCTTCAATTTTCACTGGCCAATCCTTTTCAGAAGTAGATCACCAGGTCCTTCTTCCTTGTCTGTCTTAGTCTGGAAGCTCCACTTAAACCTGTCTACCATGGGTGACCCCACTGGTATTTGAAATACCAGTGGCATAGCTTCCAGCCTCACAGCAACATGCAAGGTACTACAGTATGACAAACTGACAGACCAGTGGTGGGGTGGGTTTTTAGGTAAGTCTTTTTATCTTTCCCTTTCTATGATCCCCTGGTTCAGTGTGACTCACCAGTACACGCAGGTCCATATGTGTCAACCATGTTGCCTTTTGACTAAGAAGTATGGCTTGAAAGTGATTCCTTTTCCTAGCAAAAGTCTCTAGCAAAAAATGACTTTCTGAAAACACTATCTATTCAAAACTTTGTGCCCTGTGCCTTCATGAACATTTTATATCCAGCCCTCTAAGGTGACTTGTGTACTTTCTCCTGTGAGGTTTGAGCCAATTGAGAAATAGATGCAGGAAACAGATGGAGGAAACTAAAATGTCACCGTTATTAAAAGGTAAAACTGAATTGGGGGATACAGCTCAGATTTGTAGCCAAAATGGCCTTTCATCCCTTCTGTGCAAGTCCAGTACTGGAAAAGTTCTATAGGGAGAGCTGGGCTGAAAGAGTGGACCATTACCCAGCACTCTGTGTGCAGATAATTGTTGAGCCTCACACTCAAGGGAGAGCCCAAGAGAGAGGCTTCACTTTCTCCTTGGGCCTAATTGACAATGGCCCTGAGACTGTCCATCTGACCATCAGACAAATCACCACCCTGGTGGGAGTGATTGAATAATGAGCAGACACCTCAGAAATAGAAAGAAGATGGTTCCCCCATAATTATTACCAGACTTATTATTCAGATGAGAAAGCTGAGGTTCAGAAAGCTTTAGTAACTTTTCTATGGTCACATAGTTGATAAGAGATGAATCTTCCAATTCTACGCCCATGCTAATTTTACTCATAGTGCCGTCTTTTATAAAGGCCTCTTCTCTATCAATAAGAATAAAAGTACAAAGACTAATAAGCCACATTTTATTGACTGGCTATTTTATTTTAGGCACTTTGTGAATTATTTTACGTATAACACTTAATTCTCACAATAATTCTATAGAATTGGTAAGAGTTCCTCCATTTTACTAATGAGGATTTAAAGACAAATGACTTATCCAAGGTCACATAGACAGGAGAGTATAGAGACAGGAAGCCATCTGTTAGCCCAGATATCTCTAAACCTGAAACACATTGCTGTCAAGTCGATTCTGATTCAGAGCGACCATATAGGACAGAGTAGAACTGATGCATGCAGTTTCCAAGACTGCAATCTTTATGGAAGCAGACTGCCACGTCTTTCTCCCATGGAGTGGCTGGTGGGTTTAAACTGCCAACCTTTAGGTTAGCAGATGCGTACTTAACTACTGTACCACCAGGGCTTCGTCAAGATATCTCTAGCACATGTATAAGACTATATACAGGTACATATCTTTAAGGTGGATTACTTTTTCCACAAGTAAAACATTGTCCACATAATTTCTCAGGCTCTGACCTAGCCAGTAGGAAGAGCCTTTCCCCTTGAGCAGTGGCCAGGAAGGGGGAATAGTGATAAGTAGGGGTAGCTATTCCATACCCAGCCTTATGTGCCAAGTGTCAAACTCGAAGGAAATGCTGTTTTGGTAAGGTAAGTCTTGAAGGTAAAAAAGGGTTTGGGACAAACATCAATAGGTCTGATAAATAGATTCAAAGATGTCTTTTTGAAACCATCTCATGGCTCCCTTTTCCCTACTGGATGATCCAGGAACAAGGTTCCCCATGGCAAGGCCATGCCTAGTTCTCTAGTCTCATCTCCTTCCCCTCCACCACTGACTTGATACTCTAGCAACACCAAACACCTTGAATTTTCATGGCTTTACATATGCTGTTCTTCTTGTAGCAATGCCATTTCTTCCATAACACTGTATAACTCTTATTCATCCTTCAAAACCCATCTCAGATATCTCTATCGAGTTTTCCTCAACTCTCAACCATTACATTTATCAATCCCTAGGTACTTGGTCTACTTCTCTTTTTCCACTTATAAACTTTTTTCTGTTTGTTTCCCCAATTCAGATGAGAATACCTTTCGAGGATGGCCATGTCCTACTCACCTCTGTGACCTCAGCATCTAACACAGAACCAAGCACATCATAAAAGCCATACAAGTAGCTATTGAATTTAAATTTCCATCTAGATGCTTTAATTGTGCCCATCCTCATAGATAACAGCATAAATATTCTCCAGTCTCATAGTTCTTATATTTAACATAACTGGCTTGATGTGAAGGAGAGGTTTTAATGCATGAAGATTTTTAAAAGCCTCTTAATCTAGATTTTTTTCTTTTCCTTCATGCTTTTTTTTTTTTTAAAAAAAAAAAGATAATACAGCAAAACCTGTGAAAGTCAGAACCTGTATAAGGTGGAACCCTGTCAGAGTGATAGAAAAGTGGTAAGACTGTACCCTGTCAAAGGTGGAAAACGTGCGAGACCCAGAAAAACAAGGCAGTCCCGTTGAGTTCCCGCTCTCACGGGTTTCACTGTAATAACAGCTAACTTATCCAGTGTGCTTTAGTCTACAAAACCATTTCACTTATTTTACTTCATTTGAGCTTCATAACAACCTGGGTGGGTGAGTTTGACTGTCCCCATTCTACAGCTGAGAAAAACTAAGGTTCACAGAAATGAAATGACTCTGTCAAAATTGCTCAACTTTAAAGACACTCCAGAGCCCATATACTTCTCAGTTGACTGCATCACTTTTCTCCTGATTATCAGAGGATTGTTCTGGGTCACTTAAAACTCACCAAGGGTCTCAAGTAGGACTCTGGTGCCCATTCTGTGGGACATTCAGAAACCTTGTCTTTGGAACCCCATTCTGAGTGAGAGGCTTTAGTGAGAAAACCCTACACAGGCAAGGTCTTGGGGCCCCACCTGCCAGCGCCACACTGCCAGAGGCAGCATTCGGACTGTCAGTCCCCCTGGACTCCTTTGTAATCTAAACCCTGCTACTTGGATGCACTGGGCTTTTATATAGCAACCTGTTCTCTCGCTCACACAATTTCTGTTATTTAAGCTGCACAAAACTGCAAATATTCATTAGCACGCTCTACATTCCAAAATCAGCTCCGACTCAATACCATTATATGATTAAAGAGCAATCATTTATGACTCATAACCAAGCCATCCTTTCTCACACAGGCTGTGTGTTAAATGATATACAGGAATAAATGCACATCAGTAGATTACGCCACCACTTACCGGGCACTTAATAGACGCACACACCATGCCAAGAATTTTCTGTTCAGTATCTCATTTAATCTTCTTTTAGCCTGTGTCATCTGTGTCCCCAGATGACTGAAGGTTTCCTGATGGCAGGATTGGTGGCTACACCTTCACAGAACCTGGTATAGAATAAGCACTCAGGATTTATTCCAGAGAAACTGACATTCAGTAAACACCTACTACGTGCCAAGTACTTTTAAACAACTCATTGATAGTTTCACAAGGCTGTGAGGTGGATATTACTGTTTTGGTTTTACAGAATAGGAAACTCGGTTCTGACACATTTAATAACTTGCCCAGACCTCCCTAGCTAGTAAGTGAAAAACCAAGTCTTACTCACATTCTCAGGCTCTAACAGCAGAGCTCTTTCCACTACACCATGAATGAATGAAATTTAAAAGGTTGTAGAATCTAGTCTGCAACCTCAAAGTGCTGCCCTCTAGTTAATAAATCAGACTAACACGCCAGGAGAGAATAACTGAGTCTATAGTAAGAAGTAAAAATCACTGTTCCTGGGAGTCAAAGGAAGGTAAGAGTGCCTGAAGTGGGTGGAAAAGGTTTTATGAAGAATACGGAGAACTGACTCAGGTCTCAAAGGCCTGGTGGGATGTAAATGTTGAACTGGATAAAAGGAAGAACTGCCTGAGCAAAGATGCAGGAATGGCATGGCAAGGACGATAGCGACAGAAAGCAGCCTAGCCAGGACACGGCTCACCCTGTGGGCATGGGAGATGGGACTACAGGGAGCCCTGAACATCAAAGGACAGAAAAGACAGGCTGCGAAGTCTTGAACAAAGTAAAGTCACAATGAAAAACATGCTTAAGAAGATGAATCTGTATACAGAACACAGAAGAACTTGTAAAGGAGAACACCAGTGGATCCCCAATATTTGAAGTGGGCTTGATACATATTAAGCACTTAATAATTGTATAACTAAGTGAATGGATTAATAAACAGGCAAATAAACAAATGAGTCGGGGAAAGAATAGAAGTAAGGGAGCCCTGGCTACTATGAGGTTGAGAGCTGGACTGAGTGACATTAAGGAAGATTTGGCAAAACTCAAAAATACACTGGATAAAGAGGGTAATGAGATGAACCCATGCCAAGGCCTTCATTCTTTCTCTTTACCCATCTTGCTTTTTCCCCACAACCCAGGGAGTCTGGAGTTTCAGGTTTCCCAGAAGGCAATGAAAATCAGGGCAAGAGGCATGAAGGACGTCTCTCATAAAGCACAGTGTTGATTAACAAACAGTCTGCATGCCAGTGACACACTTTGTTGTTACTTTCTTGCCAGAGATAGAAATCACGCAGAAAATCTAGGTGTGTGTTCTAGAAGGGTGTTATGGAACAATAACCCAATCAACAGAGACTAAAATAAAATGTGAGAGATACAAGGCTCTTAACAATGCAAGCAGCAGCCCTTTGATGAATGCTTTGTTTGTTGACTCATTTGCATTAAAAATCACCCCTAACATGACCCTATAGAGCAGAGCTGATGCTTCCTCTCTCCTGCATTTGGCTTTTTAGTGAAGCAAAAATTTGATAATTCAGCAACGACCAGGTACACACAATCTGATACTGGTTTTCTGTTGAATCTAGATCTATTTCGACCCTCGGAGTGCCTAACTGAAGATTATGGGGGTGGGGTGGTAGGGTTAAAAAAGATAATGTTTAAAAGTGACTAGCACAGAGGAGGCATTCCAAAGTGTAGCTCTGTTAGGACTAATTTCCCTTGCCTCTGACACGCACACCGACTCTTATTCTTCTCAACGCCATCTGCAGAACTGAAACGCTGCCCATGAAGCCCACTCCTGAGACTGGGAAACTACTATCTGCTGACTTCTCTGATGCTGCCTACCTGTATTTATCCATCCAAACATTCATCCTTTCTTTCTTCTCACCATTCATACATCCTGCTATTCATCTATCTTTTCATCCCTCCATCCATCCATCCATCCATTCACCCATTCATCCGCCCATCCATCCATCCACCCATTCACCCAACCTATGCATATTTTGTGAAGTGCCTTCTATCCTACCATTTTATCTTACCACCCACTGTGCTAGGACTGGTGATGCAGCAGAGCTATGGCTGCTCGATGTGAGACCTCCCTCATCCTCTGCTTCTATTGTCTATGTTCTGCCTGTAGGTCTGTTCTTCCTCCTATGATTTCAGCCCTAGCAGCCCTCCTGATGCCTGACTTTGTCTCAGACTGGCATGGCAGATGGGGAACAACGTGGACTCCTTAGTAGCTATGAATTTGAGCAAGTTGTTTCCCCTCTCTAAGTCTTCTCAGTCTCCTCCTTTTTAAATAGGTATAAAAATACTAAATATCTCAGAGTTACTGGGAGAAAGAAATGAGTGCCTGGTACATGTCAGGTACTCAATAACGGGTTACTGTCAATATCATAATCACTATCATCTATAAAATAAGAATATGCATAGCTTCCTCTTATTAAGAGCTCTATGCTCACAACATTTCAATAGTTGTCCATTGATCTTTGTATAACCATCTAAATCCTTACAATGACCCATGTCCCTGGGTGGTGCAAATGGTTTGTGCTCCACTACTAACCTAAAGCTATGAGTCAGAATTGACTCAATGGCACCCAACAGCAACTAATCTAAAGGTTGGCAGTTGGAAAACACCCAGGAAGAAAGGTCTGGCAATTTGCTTCTGTAAAGATTACAGCCAAGAAAATTCTATGGAGCATTTCTACTCTGTAACATATAGAGTTGCCACGAATCATAATCGATTTGACGACAATGGTTTTTTGGTACAATTACCCATGAGGCCTTGTAGGATCCAACCACTGTCTGCCTTTCCATCATCAGCTCCCATCACACTTCCTCTCATTTCTGCAATCTTGTCACATTGGCCTTCTTTCCTTCCATCATGTTGGCTGTGCAGTCATCAGTGGTGCTCATCAAGTATTTCTGGTTCTCCTCTTTCATAGAGACATACAATTTTCCCAATGATGTTACCCTCATCAGCCTGTGTTCCTGAATAGAATTATTTGGACTTCCATCAACTAATGGTGGACATGTAGAACAAGAAAGAAAGAAATCTTTACTATGTTCAGCTTCTGATTACTTTATTACTGCAACAAAAATTAGCCTAATCCAACTAATGCATGACCATCCTCCTCTGGCCAGAGAGTCTTTACTCAACTGGCCCCTCTGCTTGGAAGTCTCTTCCCTCTCCATTTAAATGCCTCCTTCAGATCTCAAAACTCAAGCATTTCTTCTTCAGGGAAATGTTCCCTAACTATGTCATCTCCTCTATCAGAGGCTCTCATCTAATCAAGTATTCCTCCTTCATAGCTCTTCTCAAAGTGGCAATTTTACCTTTATTTATTTGATGATTTTATTAATTTCTATCTCTCCGGTGAGACTGTAAGTTCCATGGGAGCAGAGTCCAGATCTGTTATGGTTCATCCTCTCATCCTTAGTATATATCACAGTGCCTGGCACATGACAGGAATTAAATAAATATTTGTTTAATGATTGAATGAAAGAATAAATGAATCAACCAATCAACTGATCAGTCAATCAATCAAAGGGTTACCGAATGGGTGGATAGATGGTAAATGCCTGGGACAAAAGCTCACTACCCTTAGTTTCTAAGTTTAATAGAAGGATCGATGCAAGAGGAGTCAGGACACTGTACCTCCTTTATCTCATTTGTCCATGAAAAAATGCAGAGAAGTTGAAGGATGCCACATAGGCTGTGGCCAGACCTGTGACCCTGACCCTTGCCAGTCAATGCCTGCAGAGACCTCAGCTCAGCTCTTCTCACCTTGTACCTAAGAAAGTGCCATGGCAGAACTCCAGCAGCCACATCTCCCCACCCTGAGCCTGCAAAGTCTCTGGGTACCTCAATACTCCCAGTCTGTACCCTCGATGCTTCAGCCTGTGCATTGCTGGAACCCCCAACCCCCTTTCCTTTATTAACACAATTGCCTTCACCTCTACATAAATCAGATTTATAGAACACAGTGCACTTTGGAAGCCTTGGGACATCTCTGGGGCCTCGCAGTTCAATGGAGCTCATTATGGAAATCAGCTAAATGCTGAGGAGCTAGATAAGTGCGAACTGTTTACCAACCCCTTCCACCAGGGACACATGGCCTGTGCTAATGGGAGTTCATTTGCAGCCTCACTCAGTCACTCAACGCTCTTTATCTGCTACTGTGACTAATCTGCAGGGAGAGAGGTGCGTGTCTGCAAGAGGGAGCTCTCCAAGGGGCTCCAAGGTGCTTGGTGAAGGGGGACAGGAACAAGCGAAGGGGGGCTAAGCCCTGGGTCTCAGAGCCAGCAGGCCCAACTCACCATCCTCATACCAGAGAGGAGGCTTCTTGCCTTCCAGGGCAGCAGATTCTCTGGCCAGCCAACTGTTTAAAGACCAGCAAAGATAACTATGACATTCAAACTGACAGCCACCTGGAGAAAAGCACTTTACAGTTGACAAGACACTTTCACTTCCATTACCTTGTTTGAGACTCACAATATTTTGACCAAGTAGGTGTTTTCTACTACCCCCATTTACCAGCTAAGGAAACAGGATCACAGAGTAAAGTGACTTGCTCAGGTTATAATCAGTGAATTTAGTTTTTCTGTCTCCAAATGCAATGTTCTTTCCATGTCACCAAAGCTCCTTAACTGGGAGGTCATTAGATTTCCATTAATGGGGTTCAAGATATCCTTGAACTTCTTGAAGTTGCATACAAATTTTGTATGTGTTCATGCATGGGCATCTTTCCAGACTGCAAATCCAACATTTTCACAGTTCTCAGGTGGATTGAAATCTCTAAGAAGTTAAAAATCACTAGGGGTACTGAGTCCCCTGAGGACATTAGGATATTTACCTGGTGGTCCATGTGGAAGCTTAGGCTGGACATTTTTGCCTCTCTGCCATTTTTCCCAAGGAAGAATGGTATAGGTGGAGTGAGATTTGGTTTCCAAGCTCCATATCTTCGCTATTCCTAACCATCACTGTCTGATAAAGGCCTGTGAGATATCTGTCCAGTAGCCCAGTCCTCTGCAGCTAGGCTCTCTCAGCCCTGGTTGTAGCCACATGGACCCCCACTACTACAATCCTCCCTCCAGCAGGGTAGCTCCAGCCACAGGAGTCCACAGTTAGCAGCCAGACCTTGGAGCAACAGGCCTCCCCTTGGAGTACAAGGCCAGGATTATGGAGAGGTGAGGAAGGTGAGTTGTGCAAGTGTAGGATTGGATTCTGTCTCTCTTTAACGATCTTGATATTTTATTCAACGTGGATTTTTGCATTAATTTTGATTTTTTAAAAATATTATTTATCTTAACTACTGAGTTTCATGGTGCCCTCTTAAATTTTGCTCCCTCACTAGTGTGCCTCCCTCACCTCACCCTAGAGTCCGAAAATGCTGCATCCTATTGAGGAGCCCAGGCTTCCTGGGTGGTGCAAATGGTTAACCTTATGGCTACTAAACAAAAGATCGGTAGTTCAAACTCACCCAGAGGTGCCTCAGAAAAAAGGCCTGGCATTTGCTTCCAAAAGGTCACAGACATGAAAACTCAACAGAACACAATTCTACTCTGACACACATGGGGTCATCGTGAGTCAGAATTGACTCGATGGAAACTGGTTTGTTTTTTTTTCATTGAGGAGTCTAGTCTTGGTCCAGACTTTTAAACCCTCTATGCTCATATGCTCATGGGATGTCACTTGGAAGATCTGAGAGAACTCGCAGCTCGATGCCCTCATTTTAAAGCACGGTATACAGTTTAAAGAGCATAGGCTTTGGGGAACAACAGACACAGATTTGAATCCTAGCTCTCCTATGAAACCATGAGGGAAGTCACTTGACTACTCCGAGCCTTCTTATCTGTAAAATAGGGATGTTACTGAGATCGATTATTGTGCCCATCAGATAGAATTATTTCCAAACCATGGAAATGATCCCTGCAGCAATCCAGAGTCCAAACAAGAACAAAACACGGGTTTGAATGAATGATTTTCAGCCAGTCTCCCCGCTGATCTCCTTAAATTTGCATCAGAAGGTGAAAGATGAGGATGAGGCAGGACTTTTTTCAAGAGGACTCAAAGCTTCCCCACTTCTCTATGTGCAGTATAGAATAATGGTTAAGGGCACTAGTTTGGGAGACATGCAGCTCTGGGTTTGAATCCTGGTGCTCTCTCTTATTTGCTATGAGAACGTGGACAACTGATTCAACCTCTCTGAGCTTTTTTCTGTTTGGTCTTCCCAATGACATCTCATGAGCATGTGAGCATAGTGGGTTTAAGAGTGTAGTCAAGACTAAACTCCTTAATAAAAAAACAAAATCCATGGAGTGTTTGTCTTATAAATGAAAATAATAATAAACCTGTTACCATATAGTTGATTCCAAATCATGGCGACCCCGTGTATTTCAGAGTAGAACTGCTCCATAGGGTTTTCAGTGGCTGTGACCGTTCAGAATAGATTGCCAGGCTGTTCCTCCAAGGCACCTCTGGGTGGATTTGAACCTCCAACCTTTCTGTTAGTAGCCGAGTGCTTAACTGTTTGTGCCACCCATAATGGCTACCATATAAATTGTTGTGAGGATGAAGCATGTTCAAAGCACAGTGCCCGGGACATAGTTTATGTGCAAGTGTTCAGTAAATATAAAGACAAAAACAATAAATATTATAAAAGGTGGAGAAACTGAGGGAAGAAGAATGGCTTGCCCAAGAACGCACTGCGTGTTGGCAGCAGAACTCAAACTTGAACTCAAGTTCCTAGGCTGAGCCCAGTGGACACAGGCCCCATTGATCTGCTTCTCCCCGTGTCACACAAAGTAGGCCCAGAGATTGTATTACAAGCGAGCCAGAACACAATTTCTGAATGTAGTTCAGGTGGCACCAGGTGATACCAGGTACCTCACCTGTAGACCTGGTCCTCCTATCTTGTCTCGCATCAATAAGCCACCCAGCCATGCCAAGACTGAACTTTCTAGCATGGAGTACAGCTTCTGAGCGTGGCCAGAGCAGGGAGGCTGGCTGTGGGCCGTCTGTGTGTGCGTGAGTGGGCTGTGTGTCTGACCCAAGGCTGGTTATAAACTGCCTTTTACCAGGGCCTTTATAGCAGACTCCTGCTTTTCCCAGAATAATCTCGCTCATTATGATGCCGGCAGACTTTTCAAGCCAGCTCATTTTTCTTCCCTTTGTCTCAAATTCCAATACCCTGCCCTTTCCACGAGATTTCCGAGAGAGCAGTGCAGTGCCCATTTTGCAGTGAGGGAGGGGGGTGAAAATGTCCCCAGAGGGTGAGCAGTATCTCAGCCTTAGTTTAAAAAAAAAAAAAAAAAAAAGATGAAGGAAAGAGCTTTGTCTGCTAAATCTCCCCATTTTGGAATCAAATGTTGTTTAAAATCCAGGACAAATTCTCAGCTTTCTTGCTGACAAATTCCACACAAGCGCAGAGAAGAGGTGAGAGGGAGATGAGAGCAGCAATGTGTGAGGTGCCTAACTGTTCTTCATTAAATAAGCATTAGGTGAGCACCTACTGTGTGCTGGACTCTGTGCTAGGAGCCAGGGATACCATGGCAAGCAAAACAGACACTATTCCTCTCCTGGAGCTGAAAGTAGTCTGGTGAAGGAGACAGATGTGACCAAATAACCACTGGAATTTATAATTATAACCTGAAACACCTGCTTTGGAGGAAAGTATGTGATATGACTAAAGCATGTAACTAGGACCTGACCTAGTTGGTAGTCAAGAGACTTCCTCTGAGGAAGTGACATTAGCTCTGGGACCCAAGGGATGATGAATAGGGGTCAATCAGGTGAGGAGGGGAGTACAGCCTTCCAGGAAGAAGGAACAGCATGGGCAAAGTCCCTGAGGTCAGAGTGAGCACCGATGTTTGAAGAGCTAAAGGACACCAGAGTAGCTCGATCTCCAGAGAGCAAGGTGGAAGACGGCAGGAGATGAGCCTGGCCAGGCAAGGGAAGTTCATACAGGGCAAGGTAGGATTGCTGAGTCTTCATCGTCCAAACAAGAGGGAGCCACTGCAAGGTTTGAAGCATAGGAGAGACGTGGTAGGTTTGTATTTTGCAGAAGCTACTCTGGCCACCATGTGGAGAATAGATGGGGTCAAAGTAGAGGAGGAAGCGGGGAGCCAGACAAGAGGCAATGGTGGCTTGGGGTCCAGTGGAGGTGATGGTGTCAACCGAGAGAAGTGACAGACTCTAGGGCATACTCATGATGATGTCATTAGTAGAGTCAAAAGAGGGTCACACATTCTTTCCCTCCCTGTAACCACATCCTTTGGTAGAGTTAGGGACCTAATCCCAGCTTTGGATCCTTGCTGTATAGTTTTGGTAAGTTAGGTCACTTGCCCACTCTCAGCCTCAGTTTCCTTCTGTATAAATTGAAAATTTCGGACAAGATCAAAGGAATTTCAATATATTTAGTACATATTATAGACTAAGAGGTAGTTATAAATTTAGTGTGAGGATTAAATCGGTTAAAGCACATATGGAAAAATAAATTAGCATTGTTTCTGGTCTATAGTATAAGTGCCCAATAAACACTAGTCATGATTATTGTTGGTGTCATTTCTGTTGATTGTTAGAGTAACCCTACGGATAAAAGTCAATATCAATGTTTTTAGAGACACGCTGCCTGGATTTAAATCCCAGCTCCACCACTTTCTTGTTATGTGACTTTGAGCAAGTTACTTAACCCCTCTGGGTCTCAGTTTCCTTGTCTATAAAATGGGGATCCTTATGGTGTCTTTCTCATTAGGATGCTGTAAGGATTAAAAGAAATAATGCTTGTAAAACATTTAAGTCTCAGAATCTAGCACCTACTATACATCTTATAAATATTGGCTATTATTAGAATTGGGCAAATCTGCTGCAAAAGACCTCTTTAAAGTGTTAGAAAGCAAAGATGTCACCTTGAGGACTAAGGTGTGCCTGACCCAAGCCATGGTATTTTCAATCACCTCATAAGTATGCAAAAACTGGACAATGAATAAAGAAGACTGAAGAAGAATCGACGCATTTGAATTATGGTGTTGGCAAAGAATATTGAATATACCATGGATTGCCAGAAGAATGAACAAATCTGTCTTGGAAGAAGTACAGCCAGACTGCTCCTTAGAAGCGAGGATGATGAGACTTCTTCTCACGTACTTTGTTATCAGGAGGGACCAGTCCCTGGAGAAGGACGTCATGCTTGGTAAAGTAGAGGGTCAGCGAAAAAGAAGAAGACCCTCAACTGAATGGATTACACTGTGACTGCAGCGATGGGCTCCAGCACAGTAACAATTGTGAGGATGGCTCAGGACTGGGCTGTGTTTTCTTCTGTTGTACATAGGGTCACTATCAGTCAGAACTGACTCACCTGCACCTCACAACAACAACATTATTAGAATTCCCATTTTGCAGATAACAAAGCTGAGACTCAGAGAGGTGATGAAACTTGCTCTAGGTAACACATGGAATAAGTGGCAAGGCTGGAATTTAAGCTGAGAAATTTCTAATTTCCTACCCTGCACTCCTAACTAGCATTCCAGATGCCCCAGAAGCACCTTCCAGCAGTTAGAATCTTGGTAAGGACATTACTGTTTCTGACCAAAGTCATTATAAAATTCCAGAATAAAGAATTTCTTCTCTGGAAAAACTTTTAAACCTGCAGAGAGTTTGGAATTAATCTATGTTCCTGATATACATGCATACCACATTTCCAAGTTGGTTTTATGAGGGGAAGCGCTAAACTTATATGATTCGAAGGTGGTAAATGGTAACGACAAGGTATTAAACTTTGTGGGGGAGTGACTGCCTCGAACCCTGTCTGGAATGAGGCAAGGTGTAAATAAATGAATACCCAAGGAAGCGGACAGAGGGAAAGAACCTGGCCTGGGAGTCAAAGCACTGGCTTTGGCCCAGCTCCATCCTACTGTGTGACCTCAAGCAGGACGCACACTTTCTCTGCACCCACTTTTCCTGTCAGTAGGTTGACCTATAATTTATGATGCTAACAGGGACACTTTTGAGAGTGAAAGCAGGCACTTTTAATAATTACACCAGAACCACAGAGGTAAACTTTGTCCTGAGAACCCCAAGACATGGACACCCTGCCTACCAGCAAAATGCCAGGTTGCACTATCTAGGGAGTCCCCGGGTAGTGCAAATGGTTGATGTACTCAGCTGCTAACCTTAAGGTTGGCAGTTCAAGTCCACTCAGAGGCACCTTGGAAGAAAGGTCTGTTGATCTACTTCTGAAAAGGCAGCCAATGAAAACTCTATGGAGCACAGTTCTACTCTGACACACATGGGGTCACCGTGAGTTGGAATCGACTCAATGGCAACTGGTTACTATCGTCTGTAAGGGCAATTCCAATCCACATGTTCAACGACAAAATCCAGATGAGAACTGATCCTGATGAGATATTAGAGATGTCCAGGAGTGCTGGAACTCTTTGGAAGAGCATTTGTAATGAAATGTAGTGAGTCAGGAAGAAAGCTAGGCTGCACTGTTTAGGGGAAACAGAACCATGACAGATAAAAGAAAACAAAAGAGAGGACGAAGACTTACATGATAGCACTTCCCATCTGCCTGGTGCTTTTCCAAACTGATCATGAGGCCCACCTACCTACCTTTTCTCCCATCCATCAGGAAAGCAAAACACAGCAAATGGTGAAAAGTGTCTGCCCCAGAACAGGGACTCCCTGTCTTGCCCTCTCACTCTTCCCAGTCTGAGGTGTCCTGACTTAGCTGACCTCACCACCCTTGGTGCCCTTGATCTTCCAGGCTTTTCTTGGCCTACTGGTTAACAGATATGACTTGGATCCTAATCCTGAGCTACCCAAATTGGCAGGCTACACAGGCCAAGTTGATGAGATAATGACTCAGCTGTCTGCTTGGCTCTTAGGATCTGGTTGCAGGGAAAATCCTGGAAAGAACTATTTCCAAACATACCTACCATCTGTTTTCCTTGAACGTGAGCTGCTTACTGAGAAGTCAATGGTTCTACCTGGTGACTCTAATTATCAGGCAGTCTGGAGCTTGGCCTCCCCTAAGAACTCTACTTGGGGATATTTCTTCTCCTTGACTATGGCAAAAGGAGCCCCTTGTACTTGGCACTAACGCGGAAGAACGAGGTGCTCTCAACCAGAAACACTTCATCTCTTGCTGGGCCTCTGCTCAGGAATTTGATAGAATCATTCTTTAATACAGCTGCATTTCTACCTCACATCAGAGGTGATTGAAGGCAGGGGAAAATATTCCTATGAGAAATGGGGGTTTTTCAGTCAAGCAAACCGAAATCTGAAGGGTGATTTGATTAGAGTAGCAGCTTGGTCTAGTGAATGGAGCAACGAATTTCAAGTCAGGGCCCCAGTCTCCATGAAGTGTTGGACAAGGTGCTGAACCTCTCCAAGTCTCTCTTTCTTAATCCATCTCACTAGAGTTCTGGGTGGCTCATTGGGATAATGGGCACATAGTGCTCAGAAACTCCAAAGTGCTGGCTGACATGTAAATGATGAGTATCTTTTAGGATGTGAAGTGTTTTTAAAAAGAAGGTTGCTGCAGATCAATTATTCTCTGCATTCATATAGGACTGACAAGACTCCTAAATTCCAGATTCTGCATACATTGATGGCTGTAGATTGCCTCTCTTTAAAGTATGGAATAATCCTGCAGGAATTCTGTCTCCCTCAAAAGGAGGGCTGGTTCCCCAGCATCAGGAGCTGGTGAAGGCTCCAACGTTCCACTGGGGGCCACATGTGGTGGCGGTGGAGTGTGGAACAAAGAGGCAAGCTCTTGTTATGTAAAATGGGGTTCAGAGTTCAGAGCTGTCTTTCATAAGCCCTTGTGACCTGGAAAAAATAGTGTTTTTTTTGTTTTTGTTTTTTTTTTTAACTCAGTTTCCTTATCTGAGGAGGGAGAAATGACTAACTCTTCTCCTTTGCCCTTTTAGGGAAGAAGAATCTGCACCTGATTCATCTCCACGTATAGCCAGTAAATACTTGATTAACAAATGCTTTGTTCACTAGGAACCATTGTAACCATATGAAGAATTTCTGAATATGTCCATGAAAGTACTCCCAACTTTTAATGGAGGTGATTTCTGACCTCATGTCCTGTAAGAGAGGCTAGGCTTATTTTATTCCTAACTCTAACACTAGTTAACAGAGAGTATATTGGGGCTGCCTTCCCTTCTCTTTCTCCCCTCCCCAGGTGCCCAGATGGGTGGCACAGCTGTCTGCACCTCCAGGGACGCAGGAAGAAAGGCAGTAAATTGTCTCTGTTTGGTTACCACCTCTGGGAGGGGATGTTCTATGAAGTTATCGTGAGTGGTGTCAGCTTGCAGGAGAAGTTATGTTCTCCCTGCAGGGGTCAAGAGATTTATCCTGCTGCTACCATCTGCCTTTGATCAGCTCCTTCACTCTTTCTCTTCTATCTTCAGGCTGCATGTCCTTGGACAAGTCACTTTGCCTCTCTGAGTCTAGCTACCTCTCCAGTAAAAATGGATCCTCACTGTTGTCTAGGAGGGCTGGTGTGAGGAGTAAATGAGATCATGGATGAAAGGTGCCTAGCTTCCTGCCTAATACATTTTAAAGGTACATATAGAGTTGTTGTCGTTAGGTGCTGTAGAGTCAATTCTGACTCATAGCAACCCCATGTGACAGAATAGAACTGCCATACAGGGTTTTCTAGGCTGTAATCTTTATGGGAGAAAATTGCCAGGTCTTTCTCCTGCAGAGCCACTGGGTGGGTTTGAACTGTGAACCTTTTGATTAGCTACCAAGCGCTTAACTGTTGCCCCACCAGAGCTCCTTACATATAGAGTAGCTGTTATTATTTCTTCATCGTCAGCTGATGAACGGGTGGTTAGGGGATTAGGTGAGATAATGTATGTAAAGTACTTTGCATCGTGTCTGGAACCTAATGAGTGCTCCATAAATGGTGGTTATTATTAGCAGAGATAAAGACATGTACATTACAAAAATAATAATAATGCAATTTAGAAATGGATGAAGCAGAAGAACACAAGGAGCGCTCAACCAGATGAAAGGAGAAAGAGTTGCTTCTAACTGCAGAAATAGGGTCAGTATTTCCCCAACTTCTCTGATGATAAGAACCACTTTTTGGGGGCGGTATTATTAAATACAAGCTCATCAGCCATAGCCCAAGTCCAATCTCTAGGGAAGGGGCTGGGTTCTCTACGGAAGCAAAACCAGTGAAGCATATAAATATACATAGAGAGAGATTTATATCAAGGAAATGGCTCACTCGATTGTAGAGGCTGGAAAGTCCCAAGCCCACGGGTCGAGCTTGAGGCTTCTCATGACTCACGTAGCTGCAGGGGCTGGCAAACCCAAGATTGGCAGGTCAGACAGCAGGCCTTTGGCTCACAGGCTACAGAGGCCAATGAATCCCAAGATCGACAGGTAAGCTGCAAGCTTAAGTTCCAAGAATTGGAGGTCAGATGACCAGGAGCCAGCTGCAGGATCTAGAGCAAGTAAAAGCTGGGGAAGCTGCATGTTTAATGAGCACCACAGGATTCTTATTATCAAGGAAATGTGGAAAACTCTGGAGTAGACGACATCCAACCACCTGGGACTTGTTGGCTAAGTGAAAATAATGATAATAAATCCCAGCTTTCTTCGAGAACCAAGCATTGTACTCATACTTTATATGAATCATCATAAACATTCCTATGAGGTCCCCAGTATCCGTTTTTCATGAGACCCACTTCGTAGATAGTGGGAAACTAAGGCTCAGAGAGTTGAAAGACTTACTCAAGGTCACAAACTTGAAACTGCCAGGATTCAAACCCAATCCTGTCTGATTTTAAAGCCTGTGTGTTTTTAACTAGGCAACACTCTATAGACATTCATATTTGTAATGAAGAACATCTCAGTTGTAGAAAGTCTGAGCAAAGGCACAGAGAGGACAAAGCTGATGTTAGAGAACTAGCAATATGAGTAGTGTAATATCACTCTAACAGGAGAAAAGAGTAAATGAAGGCAGTCATGGGAAAGAGAACTGAAAATATAAGTTGGCCTACATTTGTTGGGATTCAGGTTAAGGTGCTGCAACAAAGAGACCCCCAAAATGCAGGGGCTTAAAGAAGATAGTGGTTTGCTTCTCCCTCATATGAATGTTTCATGGTGACTCAGAGTTTTGAAGATGTGGGTCGGGGTCTCTCTGCTGCATGTGGTCATCCAGTGATCCAGGCTGGTGGGTCAGCTCTGCTGTCCTCAACATGGGGCTTCCATCCCTGGTCCAAGGCACCTCTTCCAGATGTTGCCATTTCTGAGCCAGCAGGAAATGGGAGGATGGAGTCCAGAGCAGATGGGTTTGCCTTTAAGGAAATGGCCTAGAAGTCATACTCACCTTATGTCCACTCAAATTCTATTGACCTGAACCTAGTCATATGGCTACATGTAGCTGCAAGGGAAGCTGGGAAATGTAGTGTCTAGCCGGCAGCTCAACTAAAGTTGGCAAGCGGGGTGGTTGTATTATTCAAAGGAATGAAGGGAGAGTGGATACTGGGGATCTCTGTGTTATAGGGTCATGTATGGTTAGAACACACCAGAAGCAAACTTACATAATGCTTAGTCTGTGCCAGGCACTTTGTAAGTGTTTTATCTGTATTTTAACTCAGTTAATCCTCAGAACAAACTTGGATATCAGGACCAAGCACTTGCTCAGTGAATAAGGCCTTTAATTGTACGTAAAAAGTATTGAGGGTTTTTGAAGAAGAGGGTTGGATGGGTTGTAGTTGGTTGCATTGTGTTCATCTAGTCATCACATAGTAGTAGGAGCAATGAAAAGGATTTGGGCCTAGAAGTTGAAAGTCTCTGTAAGTCTAATCCTGTGTCTCCTCACTCTGGGGCCTTCCATCACAGACCTCTTTGTATCTCTGGAATGGTTGGTTTCCAAGGTAACCCTCGCTCTCCAAGTCTATGTCATTGCCAGAGGCCCTCCTGCAAGCCCAGAACTACAGAGGACACTAGAAGGGAGAAGAGAGATAGGTAGCAAGACACAGGACAACCAAAGAACAAGAAAAGTCTACCTTAACAAGACTGTTAGATGCCATTCTCTAACTCTCTATCTTTAAAGTGTCAGGGGACACTGCTCCCATACTTCTGGCTAGGACGGAAGTCATCCTTGATGCCTCCCCTCCTTCACCACCATCTCTGTATGTATCCCATCACTGCCAACTTTATCTCCTAAATATATGCTGAATCCATCCACTTCTTTCTATCTCCACAAACATGACCCTCAGCCAAACCATCCATTCCTCACCTTTACTACTGCAGTAGTCTCAGAACTGCTCTCCATCTTCCCTGTTTGCCCTGACTCAACCTGTTCTCAGCAGCAAAAGAGATTCAGTATAAAGCAAATATAAGATTTCCACGCTCTTGCTTAAAACCCTTCAAATGTGTCTGCCTAAATTTAATCAGTTCCTCTCACCTAATCCTCACAATGACTATTTGTGGTAAGTATTGTACTCATTTCATAGATCAGGAAATTGAGACTCAGAGAAAGGCAGTGATGTTCTCTAACATTGAGTACAATGTCATTTTTAGTAGTCCTTCATATCTATTTGTTTATGTTTTCTAATATTCTTGACTGATCTGGGGTAGTCTTATGGTAGTTAAAACCTGAGACAATTGGTATCTTCATTTATTCAAGAGTTTCTAAGAAGTTGGAGTTCGGTTCTGAAAGGGCCAGT
This sequence comes from Trichechus manatus latirostris, assembly GCF_000243295.1. NCBI lineage: Eukaryota > Metazoa > Chordata > Mammalia > Sirenia > Trichechidae > Trichechus > Trichechus manatus. The sequence goes on along the minus strand of NW_004443952.1, from coordinate 1,298,528 downwards.
GACAAAGACATGAGTTATGGAATATCAAAAAAAAAAAAAAAAAATAGAGAAGATAAGAATTAAGTTCATTAGTGAGTAACGTATTTATGATGCTGGAAACCTCACACCCCTAAACACCTTGGTTCTCTCCTGGGCTGGTGGTAAGCTGTTTTATCTCTTTTGAGGCAGAGACTACGAGGCTGAACAATATTGAGTTGTTAATGTTGAACTGTTTTGACCTATATTATGCTTGTGCACGCACACACACACACACACACACACTCATACACACACACACACTCATATACATACGTAACAAACAAACATGACCTGAAGTTGTTCCCAGGGTGTGCTGCCCACATATTCTTGCCCAACCACATTACTTCTCCCTGAAGTAATACAATGGAAGACTGGAAGCACAGCAAATTTTCCACCAAAAGTGTACTTGGATAAGATCCAACGTTATCAAAGAAAGAAATCAAGGTTTCTAAATCTTTGAATTACATAGTAGTTTAAACACAAGGCTTATTGGACAAAATATGGCATGATATATCAAAGTTGGTGGGAGGATTTTGTAAATGAAAGAGAAGGGAAACTGATAACTCAGCAAAAGCAAAGAGAATGGAAATCGAAGCCCTCTGATTGGAGCAAGGTTAAAAAGAACCCCAGAAAGCACAATTAAATGGGAAACAGCAGGATGTGTTGGGATGCTGAAAGGTTCCTGGGCACCCTGTCACTAAAATTAGCCATGCCACCTCTGGTGTCACCTGCCTACCACCAAAGGTAGGTAACATAATTAAATGCGCACCTCTAATGTCTAAAGCTGGGTTTGTTGCATTGCTGAGGCTTGGAACAGAGAAAATCAAGTTGGGCCTGGGACATCGTGTTATGTTCAGGAAATGAGATATCAGGGGTGGTGATCAAGAAAACAAACACGGCTGGAGAAAGCCCACCCAGAGGAGTGACCAAACTGGGGCAAGATGAAATATAAAACAAGGAACACAATCAAATTGAAACTGTATAAGGAGCTGCAGGTTCATACTGCTGCTGATGATGATTGATGATGGCTAATATTTATGTGCCAGATTCTATTCTAAACTCTTTACTAATATTCACATATTTGGTTATACAACAATACTGTGAAGTTCGTGTGCTGTGATTAAAACCTATTTTACATGGAAGTAAAGATACAAAAAAAATTAGGTAGTATGCTCAAGGTTACATAGCAATGGGTAAATGAGCCAGCACTTGAGCCCAAGAAACCTGACTCTAAACTCTTCTTTCTCAATCACTAGCCATGCCACAATATGGAGTATACAAAAGGTAACATTAAATACCCTAAAAAATAGTCCTAATACCCATGCGGGCCTCCAGTATTTTTTATAGAAATACTGTATGTTGATCAACACAAAGTTACTGATCTCAGATAGTGGCCAGTGAGAGCAAGGACATAACTAGAGAAGGGACCTGCTGCCATCTGATGATTTGTGATGGGAAAGGTAAGGGTTACAGATGGGACCAGTGGAGCTTAAGAAGGCTGAAAGGGTGTTACCAACTTGAATAGAGACTTTGTGTTAAATGATACCCTAGACGAGTCCTAGAAAACTGTGTCCTTCCCATCTTCTGAGTCAAGGTGGAGAATGTGCCAGCTTAAGAGAGTTTTATCCTAGAATCACCCTGGGCTCTGACTTCAAGCTGGCTTCATCTGCTAACTCACTAAAACCTTTAGCCAGATTTGGTAGGAAAAGCAGAAAGGGATAGCATTCTATACCACAGCACGGTGGGTTTGAATTCTGGATCCAGCACTCACCAACTGATGACCTTAGGCAAGTCTCTTGATCAAACTGTGCCTCAGTTTCCTTATCTATAAAATAGGGGTAATAACAGAGCCCACTCCAAAGGGTTATTGTAAGGATTAAATTAGATAATACAGGAAAAGGACTTAGCAAAGGACCTGGCACTTAAAAAAGGCTCAGTAAACATAAAATAAGCTACAGCTCTTCTTTGTGGACAATCGCAGTTAGACCAGTAACTTATGCAGAAGCTCCTTTGGGAGAAAAAGAAAATGAAGGGGTCAAAGTGAAAATCATTGCTTTCATTGAGTCACAGGCCTGTCCATCTCCTCTTGGGACTATAAGGAGGTCAAATACATAATACGTATTTGGATTATATCCTATAGTTTATCTGACTTAACTCTTTGAAGTAGGTCCATCCCCATTTTACAGATGAAGAAACTGAGGCTCAGAAAAGAGAAACAACATGCTTCAGGTCACACAATATGCTAGTGTCAGATGTAGGATCACAACCTGAGTTTTCTGCTACCCAGGCCAGTGCTGCCTGCACAGCCTGTCAAGGGTGCAGACCTCCCCACTTCTCCCTCCTGCTCTCCTCCTCCTATAGCCAGAGAAGAGCAGAGGAACAAGCCCTGTCCCAGCTGTGATGAGGGACGATTTTCTGCCTTTAGCAAGCATGATTTTCACAAACATTAATATCCACAAAGGTGAGAGAGGGTCACATGACACATTAGTTTTTTCTACATGATTATTTGTTAATCTGGGTGTTTCAAAGTATTGTTTGTATATTGTATTGCTTTGTTGTTGTTGCTGTTGTTGGAGCAGAGATTTAAGAGTTACTTTTATTTTTTTTTTAATGTGATTTTTAGCAAAGGATGAACACATGCCTATGTATGGTATAGGTATTGTGTAATATTTGTCTCTGGGGGTTCTAGATCTCTAAGAGGTTTTCCAATATGTGTGTGGTGTACCTCCTATGTGTACTTCTGTGGTGTGTGCATTTTAGTAGGGGGTATGCCTATGTTTGTATGCTGTCAAAAATCCAAACCAAACCATTGCTCTCGAGTCAATTCTGACTCATAGCGACCCTATAGGACAGAGTAGAACTACACCATAGGGTTTCCAAAGAGCAGCTGGTGGATTCAAACTACCGATCTTTTGGTTAGCAGCCATAGCTCTTAACCACTATGCCACCAGGGCTCTTTGTATGCTGTACCTGTGTTTATATCTGTTGTAGCTGGACCTGCACTTAGATGCATGCATCTCTGAGTAATATGTGTGATTGTGTGTGTGTATCTGTGTCTGTGTATTGGGAGCATTTTCACATATGGTGTGTGGATGGGTAATGTCTACATGAGTAAGTTGTATGCATGGGTTGTATGTGTGTTATAGATGGGTGCCCGTCTATTATGTCCGTTGATTGTGTTATGTGAGTTCTGTATGTGCCTTTGCTGTATGGATGTGCATCAGAGCTGAAGGCTACGCCTGTTGCATGTGTGTGTGTGCATGCGGGTGTGTGTGTGACCTCCCCACCAGGCCTCTCTGTCTCTGAGTAAATTGCGTTCTCTTGCACTCTCTCTCTCTCTTTCTATCCTCCCCACCTCCCCCCTTGGTGCTGGCGTCTGGTTGTTATTAGCTGCTCAGACATTTTTATCTCTTCAAAATATCCTATCGCTCATGCCCAGCTCAGTAATCACAGGAAAGGGCCTCAGAGACATCATTTATGCTGCAGCCCCCATAGACCAGGAGAACTCATGTCTCTCTAACCTATTAGTCACTGAAAATAAAGGCTCACAAGCAAAATAGCTGCTATCTCAACTGGGGTTAACTATTTCTGGGCCAATGTGAGGCTTTCTTCATTGAAGCTGTAAGTATTGCACAGACCCTCCCTGGAACACAAGGACTGGGAGCTTAGAAATATCTACAAACCCCAGCTTACTGCTACCATAAAATAAAAAGATTAGGCTCAACCATTGTTTCTCAATCGGAATGGTATTGAATAAAACTGTTTGCACATCGCAGGATGTGTAGCCTCCCCAACCTCATTCATTTGATGCCTTTAGTACTTCCAATCATTATGGCTGTAAAATGTCCCCACATTTCCAAATAGCCCCTGTGGAGACGGGAGTAGTTTCACCCTCCTTGCAAATAATAGGGCTAAACAACCCATAGAAGTGCAAAATCATCGGATTAGAATGGACTCAAAAGACAGCTTTCAGTCATTATCCTACTAGAACCCTCTGCTACATTTAATTCATCCATCCATCCATCCACCCATCCATCCATCCACCCACCCACCCATCCATCCATCCACCTATCCATCCATCCACCCATCCATCCACCCTCCCACCCACCCACCCACCCATCCATCCATCCATCCATCCATCCATCCATCCGTCCATCCATCCATCCATCCTCTTAACAAACAAGTAATAAGTAAAGAGCACCTACTCTGTGCCTAGCACTTTTCTAAACATTGGGGATAGATTGGGAACAGGGCAAGCAAGGCGCCTGCTCTCAAGGAGTTTATATTCTAGTAGGGAATACAGTCAGCAAATACATAAACAAAGAAGAAAATACAGGGTAGTGATAAGACCCTTGATATCAGTGAAACAAGGTCATTTGATAACATGAAGAAGTGAGGCTTCACTCAACTGGGGGCCAGGGAAGGCTCTCTGGGAATATTCTGAGAGGAAATATGGCAACTGAGTCCTGAATAGCAAAAGAGTCCAGCCATCTAAGGATCTGGGGAAAACTCATCCCTTTCCATGCAGAAGGAATCCTAAGTCCTTGGTGTGTTTGAGAAACAGAAAAACAGCCAGGGTGTTATGGATTGAATTGTGTCTCCCCAAAATTGTATCAACTTGGCTAGGCCATGATTCCCAGTATTGTGTAGTTGTCTACTGTTTTGTGATATGATGTGATTACCCTATGTGTTGTAAATCCTAACCTCTATGATGTTCATGAAGTAGGATTAGAAGGAGTTATGTTAATGGTTTTGGTTATGTTAATGATGCAGGACTCAATCTGCAGGATTAGGTTGTATTTTCAGTCAATCTCTTTTGAAATGAGAAAGAAAGAATCGAGCAGAAAGGAGAGGGACTTCATACCACCAAGAAAGAAGAGCCAAGAGTGGAGCGTGTCCTTTGGACCCAGGGTCCCTGCACTGAGAAGTTCCTAGACCAGGGAAAGATTGATGATAAGGACCTTCCGCCAGAGCTGACAGAAGGAGAAAGCCTTTCCCTGGAGCTGGTGCCCTGAATTTGGACTTCTAGCCTCCTAGACTGTGAGAAAATAATTTTCTGTTTGTTAAAGCCATCCTCTTGAGGTATTCTGTTATAGCAGCACCAAATAACTAAGACACAGGGATATAGTGACTGAGGGAGGGAAGATGGGAGAGGCAACCAGATAGGTGGCAAAGTCCAGATCACATGGAATCTTATGGGCCATAGTAGAAAGCTTAAGTTTTGTTATAAGGGCAAGAAGAAGATATTAGAGATTTTTTTTTTAAGTAAACTACGCATAAAAGGGATTAAGGGGGCAAGGGTAGAAGCCAAACTGGAAGTGAGCCTATTGCAATCATCCAGGCAAGAAATGAAGATGATACCAGAGATGAGAGATTAGGCTTGGACTAGGATGGAGGCAGCAGAGATAACTCGTAGAAGTGCAAAATCATCAGTCAGATGTTGAATGTTTTGGAGGTAGAACCAATAGACTTGATATTGGATTGGATATCCTGGAAGTTGGGGTTAAAATAGGAATCTAGAATGAGTCCTGGGAGTGGCAAAGTTGAAAGCTCTTTTTTTGAAACTCTACCTCCTTACCTCTATTTATACTTCCCTGGCTCTCCTGGTAACTCTCGGCCTATTTTTACTTAATCCTCTTCATTAAACTGTCGTCTCTTTGCCTCTCTCTCTTCTATCCCTCCCCTTCCTCTCTCCCTCCCTGTCTCCTCCTCTGTCTCTCTGTCACACACACACACACACACACACCCCACACATACACACTCACATATGCAGTTTCTCATTCCGTCCGTGTTCTGGGGCTCACCAACTGTAAATATTTACTCCCAGCTCTTTTACCTACAAGACATAAACAATTCCAGCATATGCTCAGCATGGGGCTGCCCCTCTAACTGTTCCAGGGCAACTGTGGCTTTTCCTTAGGAGCTGTAATGGAGGGTTATGAGCTGCCCTTCTGTGCCTTTCTTCCTGACCACCATCTCCTCAGACCTGAGTGCAGCAGGAGCTGGAGCAATGGAGGCAATAGATGCTCTGGTTCCTCCCAGGGGCCACCTGAAGCACCACCTTTCCCAAGGGGAGGGTCATCAAATCTACTAGCTACAAAGAGCAGAGATCTTGGACAATACCTATCAGCACTTTTATTGGGGACCAGATTTAAACGTAAATAAAAGATATTTCCAGAAGACACATAGAAAAATTCACGGATGTCTCTGAAATGGGTTACTGTAATGCAAAGTGTAGAATTCTTTTTAGAGGACTTCATGAAGCCAAAAAAGAAAAAGAATGGCCTAACTACTAAGCACCTACTCTGGGCCAGGTACTGTGCTTGTAGTGCCTCACTTATCCTCACTATAATCCTGTAGGATAGATACCATTATTATCCTTGTTTTTTAAATGAGGAAACTGAGGCCCACAGAGGTTGAGTCATTTGCTTCAAGGTCACACAGTTAGTAAGTGACAGAACTGGGATATTAATCAGCATTCTTCAAACTCCAGAGCCCATAGGACTCCACCATGTGGTGCTGCTTCCCCAGGCCAGGGAAGCCCACTTGGCAGGGAGGGATTGCACACTTGCATGGGGAAAGGCAGGTGGTTAGGTCCCATGGACTTTCCACCTTCCACCTGCTGCCAGGTTAGATTATTTGGACCTTCTCTACTGCTCTCTTCATTGTTGTCATTACCTTTTGCTGTACTGGGGGCTTCTTATCCAGAATGTGACTTGTGGTACACAGACTTGAGCACACATTACTGGCACAGGGCAGATGAGGGGACTGGTCTGGGCATTTACAAATATGAATCATCAAGCATGGCTTCTGATGTCAAGAAACTTCAAAGTTATAGTGATGAGAAAGTATAGTATAGCAATATGTGAGAGTTCCAGTTGCTCCATATCCTTGATAACACTTGGTATTATCAGCCTTTTTAATTTTAGTCTTTCTAGTGGATATTTGATGACATCTCACTGTGGTTTGATTTGTATTTCCCTGGTGGCTAATGATGATGAGCAGTTTTTCATGTGCTTATTGTCCATTTTGATATCTTATTTTGTGTTCAAGTCTTTTACAATTTTTAATTGGATTGGCTTTTTATTTTTAATTGTTCTTTATATATTCTTAATATGAGTCATTTGTTAGATATATGTATTGCAAATATCTTTAATAACATTTAGTATAACATTCTTCTCTTTCATGGTTAGTGATCTTTATGTCCTGTTTCAGAAATCTCCACCTACCCCAGAGTCATAAAGATAGTCTCTTATGTTTTCTTCTGGAAGCTTTATTGTTTTACCTTTCTCATTTAAGTCTATAATACACCTACTCCTCACTTATAGACTATCTTGTTACCCAACATTTCACGTTTGCAACAATAATAAAAAATCTACTGTCCAACTATTCTGAGCATTAACGACATACATCTGGTAGTAACGAATGCCAAGACACAAGGTGAGAGTATGCTGGCTGTGATGGTTAAGGTTATGTGTCAACTTGCTGGGCCATGATTCTCAGTGGTTTTTCAGTTATGTAATGATGCAATTTGGCAGTTATGTAATGATGTAGTCATCTTCCATTTTTGTGATATGATGTAGTCATCCTCCATTTTCACACCATGCTGATTTTTGCATAATGACCTGGACTTTGGAAACTAACCATGTGGATAAGTGAGGAGTGGGTGTATATAGGAATTAATTGTTATGTGTTGTATGAAATGAGGGTCAAAGTTCATTATGGATATCCAATTAACCCGGCAAAGATCATCCTTTTCTGACTGAATGGCAATTTTGCCATTATGGTAGATCAGATATCCAAATAAGTGTGGGCCAGTTTGTGGACTGACAGTATTTTAAATCAATAAAAATAAATAAATAAAAAGATTCTTAAGAACACTGAACTGAATGATGGAAAATTAGAATTTTAATCTTGATCCAAACTTTAATGTCTTTGCTCTAATATACAGTAGATTATGGAATCCAAATTTTTCCTCTAATTACCCTCACTACCAGAGCTGATTTTACCTCAGAGTTGAGTTTCAAGTGAGCCTTAAATTTAGCCACAAGTGACTTTGAAAAAAATATTTTTGAATGACAGAATGAATGGGAGTATAGAGTATCATTAGGACTTAGATGACTGCTCTGTTAACTTCCTATTGATGATGTCACAAATTACCACAAACTTTGTAGCTAAAAACAAACAAATTTATTATCTTACACTGCTATAGATCAGACATCCAACATGGGTCTCACTGGGCTAAAATTAAGCTGTCCACAGGGCTTTGTTCCTTTCTGGAAGATCTAGGGGAGAATCTGTTTCCCCATCATTTCCAGCCTCTTAGAAGCTGCCTACATTCCTTGGCTCATGGCCTCCTTCCTCCATCTTCAAAGTCAGAAGCATAGCATCTCTTTGACCCTTCTTTCATTGTCACATCTCTCTCTGACCACAATTTGGAAAAGCTCTTCACTTATAAAGACCCATGCAGTTAGGTTAGACCTACCCAGATAATTCAGGATAAGCTCCTCATATCAAGGTCCTTAATATAATCACATCTGCAAAGTCCTTTTTGCCATGTAAGGTAACATATTCACACATATTCAGAGACTGGGATGTAGACATCTTTACCCATAACCAGACCCCTTGAGGTCAAGTTGATTCCAACTCTTAGTGACATCTTTGGGGGGGAAGGGGCGGGGGAGGCTGTCATTCTGCCTACCACAACTGGGTGGATTGTTAAACTGATTGTTGGGTCACTGAATGTCTGTTGAATAAAATTAACCTCCATTTTTCAAATTCCTCTAACCCTCAATTGGATAATAAGTTAAGGATCCCCAAAGTGAGAAAAGACTCAACAGTTGAGCCATTAGGATAAGGAGTGATTGGGAGGGGAGCCCAGAGCCCTGGGGACTGATTGTAAAGATGCAACTCACCAACTGCGTGACTTTAGGCGAGCCACTTGACCTCTCTGGGTGGAAGTTCCCTGTCTTTACACTAAGGATTCTGGAATATATCGGGGGTAACCATCTCACATTTCTCTGGCGACCAGGCATATAATAAAAATATGTGAAGCAACCACGTGCAAAAAAATAATAACAAAAGGAATGATAGGATCTGTGGCTAACTGAAAAGAAATGCCCTACCTGAAAGTGCTTAAATTACATGTTTTTGCTTCCACACAAACTACTGACCGCAGGCCAGGAGTCTCGTTCCCTTAGACCAGATGAGCTCCAACGACGTTTCCAGCTCTAACATCTGCTGTGCTTCATCTTATACCATGTGTGTTTTTATTTTTGCACCTCCAGCAGCAGAAGAGAAGGTATGAAGCTGAACTGAAGCACTCATATAACAAGATGGAGAAAAGAAGGAGCCGAAGAGAAAAGATTAGAACATTTCTTTCTCTCCTCCTCAGACTGCAAATGCCCTGCTCTGGGCAGGCGGCATTCCAGCTGTGCTGGTTTCAGCTTGGCCAAGGCTGGAAGGAGACCCAGAGCAACCCAAGCCTCATTTCCGAAGGGTGTTATTTCACCCCTGCTTCTCAGATAATGTAACTGAGTCACTCAACTGAGCATAAAATAGAAATTTGGCTTCTTATCTGCCTCAGACCTGACTTTACTATTTTCCTTCTGCAAAATACATTTTTCACTATCTTATCTTCTTATAAACAATCCTGGCTCGGCAGCCTTGTGGCAATGGTGCTGAATGCATTTAAGAGACATATTTTTCCTCTCTTACTCCCTGCTAAAAGTCTTCTGTTTAAAAGCCTGCGTTTTTCCCCCTTTTGGAAAAAATATATATCCCATTTGTATGCTGTCTTCCTTTAAAGAACATACATAGTTTTCATGAGTTGTTCTGATGGATCCCTCCTTATTTTCTCTTTGGCTCACTTGATCAGAATTAAAAGCAGGACTTGCTTCCACAGCAATGGTGTGTGGATTTGATGGATTTTAGTATTGGGTGGGGGGGGAAAAGGCTCCATTTAAGAAAGGAGCAACTTCTAGAGTGGTCAGACCCCAGTGGGTCCTCCAAGATTGTGTGGTGGGCCGGACACGTATTGATGAAAAGCCAGCTATGAATGTTTAATGCCTTCTCTCAAATGCAGACTATCATCAGAAGCACCAGACAGTGAAGCTTAAGCCACAGAGGAAAGAAGAGAAAAAGGCAACCAACGTTTATTGGAGCTTTTCTCAGAACAACCTTCTGAGAAAACAATCCCATTAGTAAAGAGGAAACTGAGGTTCAAAACAGTTAAGGTACAGCAAGAATTTGGAATTTGACCGCAGGTGTGTTGGCCTCCAAAGACCACTTGGTGAATTAGAAGCTCTCTCTCTCTCTTTATCCCCTCCCCCACCCCACACATTTTGTGGCATAATATTAGCAGTTTTTAGGAAATTATTTTAATATGATGACGTGTTGCTGGATTTTGGAAATGCTGAGAAGAATGAGTTATGATCCTTGCCCTTCAGAGAGCCCACAGTTTAGTGAGAGATGGACGTGGAAATATGTGGCAATAATGAATTGTGTAAAGGCTGTGTGGCGGCAATAATTCTGTGTTTACCCTGTTCTCTTTCCTTCTGGCCCCACAGCCACTCAGCATTTCCTAGGCTCCCTTGTTAGGAGGGGGTCATGTCACTGAGTTCTGGCCGATGGAATGTGAGCAGAGGTGATGAGACCCATTTCCAGCCTGGCTGCTAAAAAACCCTCTGGCATAATCCACCAGGCTCTCTGCCCTTCTTTCCTCATCTTCTTGCTGGAGTCAGAGAATCCAGCAAAGGATCCCAAGACCCTAGGGGATGGCAGAGCCACAAGATAGAAGAGGCCTGGATCCCTGAATTACTGGATGGAGCCGAGTACCTTCCCCAACCATTTTGCAGCCCTGCACTGGACAGTGATGGGAGCAAGAAATAAACCTTTCCTGTGTTAAACTCCAAGATTTGGGGGTGATTTGTTGCATCAGCTAGTTGATCTCAACCAAAATGAGCAAGCAAGAAGATGAGAGTGGACTTACAGCAGAAGACCCTGAACATCAAGGCACTGAATTCAGGGCCACTCAAAGAGCATTCTTTAACTGACCTCTAGTCTACTAATTCTAACTTCAACTGTTTTATTCTGGAAATTGTAGTAAGTTACAGGTTTCATGGATTTCATAATTTTTCAAAGTTCACTTGCCTCCATGCTTTTTTCAGAATAAAATGTAGCCTCTGTTCTATCTGATCCTTGCTCACCTTCCAACCTCATTCATCTCTTCAAATATGCTATACCGTTTTCCACCTTAAGGTCTTTATATACATTTTTGCTCTACCTGGAACTCTTAGTCCTGATGTTCACCAGGCTAACTCCTACTCTTCTATCATATCAGAGTTCCAAAGTTCCCTCCTCAGAGCAGCCTTCCATGACCATCCTTTCTAAACTACCCCTCTTATTAGTCCCTCCATAGTCTCCTGTCCTTTTTCCTCACAGCATTATTACAACACTGTGCACTTATGTTTGTGCATTTGCATTCTTAACGTCTTTCTCCCCCAGCAGTCTGTTAACTCCATGGCATAAGGAACTGTTTTGTTTTCAACATAGCATCCCTATGCCTAGTACACTGCCTGGCACATAGTAGGCACTGAGTACATATTTGTTGAACAAATGAATGAATGAATTTGACAGGAGATGTCTAAGTCAATTGGCATAACAAAGCTTATTAAGAAAGTGTCCTGCATCCTACTTTGGTGAGTGGTGTCTTGCAAGTGACCATCTAAGATGCATCAATTGGTCCCAACCACCTGGAGTAAAGGAGAATGAAGAACACCAAAGACACAAGGAAAGTATTAGCCCAAGAGACAGAAAGGGCCACATAAACCAGAGACTTCATCAGCCTGAGACCAGAAAAACTAGATGGTGCCCGGCTACCACCAATGACCACCCTGACAGGGAACACAACAGAGAGTCCTGGATGGAGCAGGAGAAAGGTGGGGTGCACAGCTCAAATTCTAGTAAGAAGACCAGACTTAATGGTCTGACTGAAACTGGAGGAACCCCGGAAAACATGGCCCCTGGATTCTCTATCAGCCCAGAACTAAAACAGTTTCCGAGGCCAACTCTTCAGACAGGGATTGGACTGGACTGTGGGACATAAAGTGATACTCGTGAGGAGTGTGCCTCTTAGCTCAAGTAGATACAAGAGACTAAACGGGCAGCTTCTGTCCAGAGGTGAGATGGGAAGGCAGAAAGGGTTAGGAGCTGGTTAAATGGACATGGGGAAGCAGGGGTGGAAAGGAGTGTTCTGTCACAGTATGGGGAGAGCAGTTAGAGTCACATAACAGGGTATCTATAAATTTTTGTATGGGAAAAAATAAAACACTGATGTCAATAGCCATAAAAAAAAAAAAGAAAGAATTTGATTCTCACAACAACACTTTGTGGCAGGTATTTTAATCCTAATTTTATAAAAAATACAGTCATGTGTCTCTTAATGTCCACGATATGTTCTGTGAAATAGGACGTTATGTGATTTGGATGTTACGCAAACACCATATTATTTTCTAATGGCAACTTTGAGGTAGTGAAATTGTTCCTTACCAAGGGACAGGGAGGGCCCGGAGTTCTACTCACTGCTGTCTGGGCTTGGGTCCATGGCTGCATCCTTGGGGAGCGAGGGAGTAGCAAGGGCACCCGCCGAGTTGGCAGTGCCCAGGGACTGGGCCTTTAGGCAAAGCCCTGGGGCACTCAGGGAGGTGGTAGGCCCTTTGGAGACCCAGACAGACCTGTAGGCCCAGTTCACTGAGGATGAGGTCTAGGGGCACAGGGCAAGCCCAGGGTAGGTTCCCCAAGCATGAGCTGGTCTGAGGCACAAAGGTGGCAGCTCCTTGCTGGCTACATCTGGTCACATCCGCTACATCCATTCTCTGACTGGGATTTCTGAACTTAAGGGACCACGAATGTATATACCACGGGATGTTGCCAGAACAGACATTATGGGGCACATGACTGTAATAAAATTACTGTATTTTTACACAAATAATGCACACCTTCTCCATTTGTTTACCAACCATGCCCTCCCCCATGAGGCATTTTTGTAGACACCACTATGCCAATTTTTTTTCAATGTTGCTGTAAAAAAAATTAGCACAGCATGCTTACAAAAATACCTTGGGGTGAGGAGGGTGCGGTTAGCAAACAAACATAGAAGGTGCATGTTATGTGTGTTAAAATACAGTAATAATAAGAGTTAACATTTCTTCTATACTTCCTGTGTGCCTAGTACTAGTCTAAGAGCTTTGATCCTCACTATAACTGTCTCATCTCATTTTAGAGATGAGATATCTGAGGCCCAGAGATCACACAGCAAGTAAGAAGTGGGGCCAGAATACAGGCTTTCTGTTTAAAGTTCCTGCTCCTCCTACTGAACCACAAGGCCTCACATCTGAGCCACCAATGGCAAGAGAGAGAAAGAACAAAGAAAAGAATCACATAGAAATTGCATTTAGCCTGGATCACTCTTTACATTGGGAGATTATCTGATAGGGATTTGCAGTCTTCTCCAGCATTTGTCAATCTCATGTTGAATACATTCATGCAAAAGAGTAACGCATATTTCACAATCTGGTTTGGGCGCTAGGGACAGTCTTGGTAGACAGCCCTTCTGGAACAAGACCGTCTACCCTCTTGCTTTGCTTTCCCCCGGGAGCTGGTGCCTCGGGCTCAGCTGCCCTCCTTTCATACCTTGGCCTTTGCCAGTCTGAGAACTCCATTTCTCACTTGCAGCCTAGAGAACAGGATGAGGTCAACAGGTCCTTCTGCTCCTGCAGGAAGCCAGAGAAGATTAATCTGAGGACAAAGAAATGATGCTGGGCAACGGAGGAGATTTATGAGGGAGGGAAATCCAGGACAAGGTCTCCGGGTTTTGTTCCTGTATATCTATCTTATGACTACCACAGAGTGCTGTGGTTGGAAGAAACTTCCAGAGGTCATCTGGTCCAGCACCCTGCCTCCTAGAGGCCTTCAGGCAAAAGGATGAGCATCTAATACTCATAACATATAAGCTCCCTACAGCTTTCCACATAATACAAACTAGATGAAGTCTAAGCATTATAACCTGACATCTGAATGTCCCAGTGATCTGGTTTCATGCCACTTAATCTCCTTTTAGAGTCCCTGGATGGTGTAAATGGTTAATGGTGCTCACTGAAAGGTTGGAGGTTCAAGTCCATGCAGAGGTGCCTCAGAAGAAAGAATTGGCAATCTACTTCCAAAAAAATCAGCCATTGAAAACCCTCTGGAGAAGAGTTCTACTCTGACTCACATGAAATCACCATGAACTGGAATTGATTCAATGGGAACTGGTGCTTGGTATATGTTTTAAGTTCTACACAATTTTATCACATGTGTAGGCTCACGTATCCACCACCACAGTCAAGACACTGAACATTTCCAAGACCTCAAGGGTCTTTCATGTTGCCCTTTTATAAGTATGCCCACTTCCCTTTTCCGTTGCTAACTCCTGACAATCACTAATCTGTTCTCCATTTCTAAAATTTTATAATTTCAAAAATGTTATATAAATGGAATCATACAATAAGTAACTTTTGGGGATTAGTTTTTTTTCACTTAGCAAAATTCTCTGACGATTCATTCAAGTTGTTTATTAATAGTTTATTCCTTTTAATTGTTGAGTAGTATTCCATGGTATGAATATATTACAGCTTGTTTAACTATTCATCTGTTGAAGGACATCTGGACTATTTCCAGTTTTTGGTGATTATGAATAAAGCTGCTATGAACATCTGTGTACAGGTTTTTGGGTAAACATAAATTGTCATTTCTCTAGGGAAGGGAAAAGAGAACATGGAGGATCACACAAGGTTTTAAGAGCCTAAAACTGGTATACATCATTGTGACCCCTATTCTATTGGCTATAAATCAATCACATGACCAACCTTGGTTCCAAATATTGTAACCAAGACTAGACCCCATGTCTCCAGAGTTCTTCGAGGTGCTGGTCACACACAACATGGTGCATGACCTCAGGGACCCCTTTCCTCTCTTCTCAGCCCACTTACTTTTCCATATATGTGCTATGTAGATGCCACAGCAATGATTCCTACCTAAGCTATCTCTAGGAGGATGTTCTTGATGTTGCCAAATGCTCAAGGTTTGGTGAACAGAGCTGTGACATCTGGTTATAGGTATCTTTGCTCTAAATTCATTAAGGCAGAGAAAGTTACGATTTTAGATCAACTTCTTCATTTTACCAATGAGGAAACTGAAGCCCAGGAAGGACAGGGGACAAGTCCAAATATATACACCAGCCAAATGGCCATGCTGGGTAGAGGAGCGAGATCATCAAGCGACAGTTGGAACCCACCAGTCAGGATGCCTATACCCATGGTTAAATGAGAGAAAAACAACTCAAAGAGAAGGTTTTTAGGTTTCCAAGAGGGAATTATTTGGAAGAAAGAAATCTTCAAATAGCCCCTTAAATACTTCTGTGGATTGTTGTTGTTGTTAGGTACTGTCAAGTCAGCTATGACTCAGCCACCTTATATATGACAGAATGAAATGTTGCCTGGTCCTGTGCCATCCTCACAATCACTATGTTTGAGCCCACTATGTTGCAGCCACTGTGTCAATTCACCTCATTGAGGGTCTCCCTCTTGTTCACTGACTCTCTACTTTACCAAACATGATGTCCTTCTCCAAGGATTAGTCCCTCCTGATAACATGTCCAAAGTATGAGAGATGAAGTCTCATCATCCAGGCTTCTAAGGAGCATTCTGGCTGTACTTCCTCCAAGATGGATTTATTCATTCTTCTGGCAGTCTATAGTATATTCAACATTCTTCAACAACACAATTGAAATGCAACAATTTTTCTTCAATCTTCCCTTTTCTTTGTCCAGCCTTTACATGCGTGTGAGGCTCTCAATCCTTCTTCTTGTGACACACTCAAGACGGGGCACAATTCTGGGTACAGCTAACACCCAGGAAGAACTCTCATTCAAGAAAGCAACTAGAATACGGTGAAAGTGATATTAGAAAATATCTTTAAGGGAGAAAACTTTTGAACTTATCCTCTTTAACATTTTTTTCCTGTAACAAATTAGTTATTATATCCCACACTGATCTGAGCCCCTACACGGAGTGGGGGCTCCGCCTGGCTCAGCATCCCTACTGTATGGCCCATGTCAAGCCCTCCCTCAGGAATGCTTGCCCTTTGCAGGGAAGCCAGACTTGGGAGGCTCATGCTCCCTCTCTCAGGCTCCATCTCCACTTGGCAGGGAGGCTTCCTCGCCTGCCTCAGTCCCAAGATTTCACAGAGATAATGGAGAAAGCGGCCCAATGCTGATAGCCTGCCCCACGTTTACAGTACATCCCGGTAATGCTCCCTAATGCACATATAAACAGACTGCATATCCCAGACTCAGCGGCTCCTGGCGCTCTGGCAGGGGCCCAGCGTACTGCTGTCATAAACACCCTCCCCGCACCTGAGCAGCTTACCCAGCCAGGAGCCGCTCCTTGGAGAAGACGCCTGCAGAGCTGGAAGGCCCCCCATGGACCTCATTGCTCTACAGACATGCTTCCAATATATAATTAGTGAAACACAATCATGAGCTATGCCTGTGCTGGGCTCTGAAGATTCAGCTGCGAACAAAAAGACACATGTGGTTCTAGTCTTCTTGGGGCATGTAGTGCAATGGGGAAGACAGGCCATTGACATTATGGTCATGCCTAGTGTTAAGTGAAAGGACAGGAGCACTGGGACACCATGAGGACTCACACTAGGGACACTTTCCTCAATGTTGAAGGGGAAGACACTTTCCATATGCTGGTCCCTTGCATTTACTGAGTTCCTGTAACAAACCCAGCATGGAACAAAGTACTGGGAGCCCCCCAGTCAGTGATACATGGCACACTTGGCATCTCTTTCTGTGTCTTTCCCACTAACAATGTCCCCTTCCAAGTGTAGAGTATGTTATATTTTAATGTACCAAAGCATTTTAACTACTTTCAAGAAGATGGACTTTGGAGAGAGGCAACACTAGGTGTGACTCCTGGATCTGTCACTTACCAGCTCTCTGACTTTAGACAAACAACCTACAGAGCCTCAGTTTTACTCATCTGTAAACTGAAATAATAATGCCTACATTACAAATATCTTGATAGGATTAGAGATAAGTTACAGTTAGCACTTAATAAATGGTACTGATGCTCCTGGTGGTATTTATTATTGACAATGATGGTGGTTTGGATTAAAACCAGTCTAGATTTAGACCCAGATAATAACAGTCAACATTTATGTAGCACTTATATTTGGATTGGAAACCCTGGCGGTATAGTGGTTAAGAGTTCAGCTGCCAACCAAAAGTTCAGCCGTTCATATCCACCAGGTGCTCCTTGGAAACCCTGTGTAGCAGTTCTATTCTGTCCTATAGGGTCACTATGAGTCAGAATTGACTTGACAGCAGTGTGTTTGGTTTTTTGGGGGTTATATTTGGATTCACTCATTTAATTCTTAAAGCCGCCCTATGATGTAGGAACTATTAATATCCCCACTCTACAGATGGAGAAAGTGAAACACAAGGTTAAGTAAATGTTCTTACGGTCATACACAGTTAATAAGTGGAAGATCTGGGACTTGAATCTAGGCATGCTGGCTCCGGAGCTGACACGTTCAGTCTTATTATAACTAATTCACTGTGGGACTTTAAACGATGTACTGAATGTTTCAAAACTAAGGGTAATACTACTCACAGCACAGGCTTAATACAAAAATTAACTCCTAGGTTATGAGATGCTCAAGAAAGTTTAGCTTCCTTTTTGTTTGGACTCCACAGTTTTCATGGATTTTTATTAGAGAAGCAACAGTGACAAGATTTTTCAGACAGGGAAGCCAATATAAAAAATGTGACTCATCCACAAATGAGCAGATGATACCCTTCCTAAGTACAGAGCATAGCTTGAGTCTATCCTTTAAAACCCAGAATGTTGATTAAAATACTTTTATAAAGTAGAAAAAATAAAGCTAATATTAAAAAATCCTGTTTTATTAGTCCCCAAAGGGAGGATTTTATTAATTCTTTTAGAATCCAATAAAAGTGTATTTTTTAATCATCTTTGTTTCCCAATGCCTGTCCAAGTGTCAGATCACAGCAAAGCAGCCCATATTTCCTGGGAAATTTCCAGATCAGGGGCTGGGTCAGGAGAGTGGGACCAAGACTTCTTAGACAAGCCAGGTGGACAAGACAAACATGAATTATTAAATACTACAAGATGATATGAAAAAGTAGTGTTCATGTAGCCAGTGATCTCTGCCTATTTTATTCCTGTTCAAATACTCCTGTACACTCTTTACTCTAGAACAGTGCCTGGCACATAGTAGGCCCTCAATAAATATTTATTGATTAAATAGGTAAGAGTATAACCATGGAGTGTCTTTCCGACATGGTAAGAAGTTTGGCTTTAATTCCAAAAACAATGTATGTAGGGATTTTAAGCAAAAGAATAACATACTCTGATTTTTGTTTAAATCATCTTATTGTCCCGTAGAGAGAGAGAGGATACAAGTATAGTGAGGAGAATGAAACAAGACCATTAGGAGGCCATTCATTACATAGCAGAGGTGATTGTGGCTTAGACTAGGATAGTGGCAGTGAAGATGGCAAGAAGTGGATGGATCTAGGATATACTTGGGAACTAGAGTTCACAGGACATGCTCGTGGTTTGGACATAAGTGATAAAGAAAAGAGGGCATTTTTTTTAGATGGCTCTTGGCATTTTGCTTGAGCATCTGGGAAAATGGTTATGGTCTTTACTGAGATGAGAATATGTAAGAAGAAATGAGTTTGAGGTCTAGAAAAGGAAGAAATCAAGAATTTTGTTTTGGACATGTTAAAGATAAGAGGTCTATTAGGTATCCAAGTGGAGACCCCAAGAGCTCAGAAAGATGTCAGTCACCAGCATATTGAGGTATGGAACTGGTAGTGTTAGTCTACCAGAAGCACTTGAATCACGGGTAAGATTTGTTCATCCACCACAGCGTCATAGTGTGATTCAAACTCATGCCTCAACCAAACTAGAAAACATGAGATGCTCAGGAGCAGACAAAAGTGTGAATGGAAAATCCACAAACTCCAAGAACTTAGTATATTCTGTGGGTCAGTGCTTGTGTTTCCTGCAAAAAATCCAAGGCATCCAAAAGGGCCCCCAACCTCTTTTGAGGAGTTTTTCCAAGGCCCTCTACCCATCTTCCACTCCCAGCAAGTCCTAGGTAGGAGTCATTGGTACGGTACCCACATATGGTTAAAGTCCACCCCGCAAACTGCGGGTTTAATCAGATGCATGGCTTCATCACTTGGGCTTAATGAGATAAACCAGACCTCCGGTAATATTGCCTGTGTAATTGACATGGTTCTCTGGGAAACATTATGCTTTATAATGAAAATACTGTATATAATTAGAATCTAATAGGAAGAAAATAGTAATTAGCCAGAATTAACTGAACAGACGCAATCAGGCAAATAAAGGTTATCCTCAGGAGAGGACCCTTCAGAGTTCAAATGCTCATCCTATAATTGTAGAGAAGACCCAGTAATTAAGGGTAATTTTTTCCCTGCTTCATGGTGGAAGAGTTTTTCTGCTGAGTGGCAGAATGAGTCTGGCCAAGACCTAAAAGGGATCGGAAGGTCACACAGAGAGGGCCATAGGAGTGGGGGGAGGGCAAGAGAAAGGGCAGGGAAACTAGAGTCTAAAATTTCAGGTATGCATGTGAATTCCAGGTCTGGCTCTGTCATTAACCAACTGTTTGACCTTGAGTGAATCACTCACTTTTTCTGATGATGGTGATAATAACGGCTACCATTTATCGAACGTTTACTTAGTAGGAGCTGAGCTAAACATTTTCCATATATTATCTAATATAATCTTTGTGTCCTTAAACTACTGGATAAATATCCTCCCTTTTACATTTGCTTTAAAGCAAGAATCTTTTCTTTTCTCCTCCATCAGATTAAGCCAGACAATAAAAAATGAATACTAATAATGGAAATAATAGCAACTCTCCTCAGGGTTGCTGTGAGGGTCAATTAACATTATGCCGATAATGTCAAGTGGTCCATAAAGGAAACCAGCCATTATGGACCCTTGTTTACACCAGGAGCTTTATAAGGACCTGGAGCTGTCAGACTCCAAATCTAAGCTCCCCTTGCTACTACATCCACTCAAAAATTTATGGCCACCACTGCTAGTGTTATGATTAGGGAACAAGCTCCTGTTTAACAGCTGCAGCCACAGACATGCTCCCTGCATGACATGGGGTCACCCACTGACCTGCTTAATCTGCCGGAGGAGAAGGGAGTTTTGCTGGAAACAAGTCAGTCCTGAGTGAAATCAGGGAAGCTGCAGTGCAGGCTGCTGTGAAAGAGGTATTCAAGGGCTGGTCCAGTGCAATAACTTTCCCGAGCACCCTGCAGCCCAGGGGCTCAGTGTGGAAATCAGGATGCCAACTGATGGAAATTGAATAGCGTCCTCCACAAAGTTGTATTGAAGTTCTTACCCCTAGTACCTGTGAATACGACCTTTGTTGGGAATAGGGTCTTTGAAGATGTTACCAGTTAATATGAGGTCATGATGGAGTAGAGTGGAACCTAAACCAATCGGAGTGGTGTATCATTAAAAAAAATGAGAGAAAAAGAGAGAGATACAGAGAGACAGGGAAAAGATGGCCATGTGAAGATGCATCCGCATGCCTGGGGCTACCAGAAGACAAGGAAAGCTCGTTCCCTAGAGGCTTTAGAGGGACAGAGCATGGCTGGGCTGACACTTTGATTTGGACTTCTAGTCTCCATTAACTATGAGACAATAAATTTCTGTTCTTATAAACCACCCAACTTGTGGCATTTCGTTACGGCAGCCTAAGAAAATAATACACTGACAAAGAATGTTGTTCTCATCAACAGGAGAGGGATATGTCTGGCCCAGGGTAAGAGACCACAGCACTTAGTCCTGTATCTCTAGGACCACCAATTAAGCCAGCATTCATGAGCACAAACCTGTACCAGGCTTGAGATGGGCACTGAAGTTACAGAGGTCAAACTTCACAGAGATTGCAGTTCAGGGACAATGGGTGAGAAGGAAGAGGGGGAGATAGATACAACCCACGTTTTCAGAACATAAGGCAGGATGGGGTAGGTGCTATAATAAAGGAACCACCAAAGTTAACGAAAGCCCAGAGGAGGAAAATTGGAGACAGATCTGGGAAGACTTCCAGGGAGAGATGGCCTTTGAGTAGGACATGGAATCTTGGCCTTGTCAGGTAGAAAGAGGAGAGAGGGGCATTCTGGGAACAAGGAACAGCCTGGACAAAGAAACGATGGCAAATGAATGCAGAATGTTGGCGGGGAGAAAACACTTGACGCTGTGCTGTCACAATCTATAGAGAAGACAGGCTTTAGTTCTTTCCTGGAAGGAGAATTGGAGGATGCCTTTGTCCCTCTCTTCAACCCCCTCACTCAGTTTTCTCCAAGAAAGGAGCAATGAGTTTGATTGGCAAAGCTGAAGAGCAGTTCTTCTAGTCATGTAAAGCGCATACGTGGGTAAGAACAAGTCAGAACGGTGACTTCTAGGCATGAGTAAAGACGTCAGACAGGCCTTGGCCAGTCTCTCTTGGGGTCCTCTTTCATCAGCCTTTGCCCAGGGTGGTGGGTCCTGGGCACAGGGGCTTGTTTCTGCAGATTCAAACAGACTTCTATTTGCTCTTTGCCAACTTGTCCATCTGTCACTGGGTGGGTGGACCCCACTGTGCAGATTCAGGCAAGCAGGCCAAAGTGCAGCTACATTCTTTAATCTGTCTCTACCACTTGTGAAAAAGGAGGCCTTGTGGCACATAGATTAAGTGCTTGGCTACTAACCAAAAGGTTGGCAGTTCGAACCCACCTAGCACCTTTATGGGAGAAAGACCTGGTGATCTACTCCAGTAAAGATTACAGCCTAGGAAACCCTATGGGGCAGTTCTACTATGTGACTTGGGGTCACAATGAGTCGAAAGCCGACTCAACGGCACCTAACAACAACCGTTAGTGAAGCTGACACTGGTTTTATTCCTTGCCTGATCTTTGTGGTTGTCTTTAATAGAGTCGAACTTCGAGGGGGAGAGGAGCCAGTGAGTGTCAGTCCTATACCTTCCATTGTGTGCTGTGGGATCCGTGCATGGTTGGTGTGTCTAGATCATGGGACAGGGGTGGGTGGTTGGAGATGAGTCTGGGAAGGCAGACTAGTGCCTCAGTTAGGAAATGGGGGAGGTGAGACCCAAGTTGTCACACAATTTCAGTGTTCTTTCCCCATCCCAAATATCAAATCCATCTGAAGTCTGAAGTGCACCCACCCACCATTCTTAAGATACCTGCCTATCAATCTGTGTGTTGAGATTTGTGCCCAAGGCATGTCCATGTCCTAGATTCTAACATTGTATACCACCTACCTGCATTAATAGCATATTGTTACTGGAGATATCACTGAAGAGAGTGGAGAAGAGGTGGAGGGCATTTATGTTGTTATTAGGTGCTGTCGATGTGGTTCCGACTTATAGCAACCCTATGTACGTGGGAAGGAAACACGAGTCCTGCACCATCCTCACAATCTTTGCTTTGTTTGAGCCCATTGTTGCAGCCACTGTGTCAATCCATCTCTTAGGGGTCTTCCTCTTTTTCAGTAATCTTCCACTTTACCAAGTATGATGTCCTTCTCCAGGGACTGGTCCTTTCTCGTAACATGTCCAACGTACATGAGACGAAGTCTTGCCTTCCTCCCTTCTAAGGAGCACTCTGGCCGTACTTCTTCCAAGACAGAATTGTTCTTTCTTCTGGCAGTACATGGTATGTTAAATATTCTTTGGCATAATTCAAAGGCATCAATTATTCTTCGTGCTTCCTTATTCATTGTCCAGCTTTTGCATGCATATGTGGAGATTGGGTGAGGTGCACCTTAGTCCTCAAAGTGATATCTTTGCTTTTTAACACTTTAAAAACGTCTTTATAACATGTTAAAGAAGTATTTATAAATACTTTTTAACACTTTAAAGAGGTGTTTATAAGTAGCCCTAAAGGGAGCACGGATGGATGGACAGATAGTCATGGAACATCAGTCTTTGGCTAGGTTATTTACCACCAAAGATCATGAGCATGTATTTATTAAACACATACTATATGCAAGGTTCTGCAAGAGTAGCCATGGAAACTCTACAGAGGGGTGAAGTATAGTCTTTCATTTAAAGAATTTGCCATGTAGCAAGAGAGATGAGATTTATGTAAGAGCTAATTATAATACAAGGTGAGAGGAAAAAAAATGAACAGATTAAGTGCTATAAAGGGCTACGGGCATGCAGAGGGGATTTCTTTGGCAAGAGAACATAAAGAAAGATTCCTGGGAAAGGTGGCCTTGAAGCTGAGGCTTGAACTCTAGGTAGGATTTGAAAATGCAGAGAAAGAAAGAGGACCTTCCTGGTCGAGGAAGCAGCATAGGCAAGGCCAAAACCTACTGCCGTTGAGTCGATTCCGACTCATAATGACCCTATAGGACAGAGTAGAACTGCGCAACAGGGTTTCCAAGGCTGTAAATCTTTACAGAAGCAGACTGCTATATCTTTCTCCTGCAGAGCAGCTGGTAGGTTTGAACCACAGACCTTTTGGTTAGCAGACAAGTGCTTTAACCACTGCACCACCAGGTCTCCTCAGGCAAGGCTAAGGGGATGAGAAATTATGGGGCACACCTGCGGAGGAACAGGAAATCATGAGGACCTCTAGCTCCTTGTGAAGAAACATTTTGAAAAATGTGCAGAAGTCATATACTGCAGGATCTTGAATGTCCACCCAGGGTGGGCATGACACAAGCATATTAACCAGCGTGATTAACCAAAGCAGCGCCCCCTAGAGGAATGGAGAAGAGGACGCTTCTTGCTATGTTCCTTCGTACAGTAAGTCTCCCACCAGTGTTGAGTGATAGAAAGTGTAATCAGAGGACGGTTTTGTAGATCATCGCATGCCTCTGCCCCTTCCTTTCCCTGTCAGTTGCAGGACCCAAGGCAGTTCGGATGATTACAGGTAGAACCCTCTTGTCTGGACCTCCTATGTCTGTTATTAAAGCCACTTAATGCCTAATTACTCAACCAGCCACAAGGCTGGAGAGCAATCGGATTTGTCAGACTTTCCCAAAAAGCACACAACTCTCTTGGAGGTCTCGGAATAGCTATGTCAGTGGCCCTAATGGAACATAATTTCCTGTAAAGGAAAACTAATTTAATATTTTCAGGTATTATGTAACCGGGTGCCCATGGAGAGAGCGAAGACAACAGCTAATGAGAAACAATCAGAGCACAGTACCCTTGTGGAATCAGAAAGCCTGTGGGTTTCTTTAATGCTGAAAAAGAGACCCCCAAAGTAGTGGATGATTGCAGAGACAAGGGTAGGATGGTGCAGTGGTCAAGAGTGTGGGCTTTGAGCCAGACCAGACCGGGTTTGAGTCCCAGGTCGACTACTTACTAGATGTGGCAAGCTAACTCATGTACCTCTGAACCTAGCTTAAGTTTCATCATCAGCAAAATGAGAAGGATAAGGTGAGCCTAACTCATTTGGTTGTTGTGAGGGTTAAATAGGAAAATTTATAGGAAATGCATAGCAAAGTGCCTGGCAGTTAAAAAAAACACTGAATAAATGGTTGCTGTTATTACAACTGCTGTTATTGATTGGAGTCTAGTAAAACTTACTTCCCTCCCACTCCCCTTTCTGGAAGAAAGTTTTGGGTCAAGATCCCAATCACCAAAGCCTTCTGAGGTGAACAACATACAATAATGGGACCCACCTAGAGTTGCCCACTCCACTCCACTACCTCAGACTTCATCACTTGAATGCCAGAATCCAATCTCCCGCAAGTGAAGGTGCCACGCCTGTCTTACTCTTCTGGATCTCTAGAGCCAGGCCCAGTGTCTGACATATAGTTGGCACTTACATATTGTTGGAAGATTAGCAAATCTTACATCTCTTGCCTGGACCCTGGATTGCAATGGCTCTTCATTCCCCACCCAGGGCCAAAACCACCTCCTCCAGGCTATCCTCCTTATACAGCAAAATTATCTTTCTAAAACTTCAATCTGATTACATTAGCCTCTGTTTCGAGGTCTTTTAACAGAATTCCTCAGCATCTAAAATATCAAACCCAAAGTTGACATCTTGGCATTCAAGGCCCTGTACAATTTGGCCCCAGCTTTGTCTCAGCCAAAGCGTCTGGTGTTCCTCCTAATCTTCTGGCACACTAACGTCTTGCCATTTTTGTTGTAAGCCGTTACTTCTTCTCTCACACATGGTAGCCCAGAATGAATTATGGCAATTTTTCCTATCAAGCTAGCGGTGACCTCAGAATACTTCTCAACGCAGTGTTCCATGTAACCACAATCAATTGGTCAGATTTTGGCTGAACCGTTAAACCCATTTGCCATCCTAATCTAGAGTAGCATGAGTGTCTAAGTTTCCTAGGGCTGCCATAATAGAATAACACAAACTAGGTGGCTTTAAATAACAGAAATTTACCGTCTCACAGTTCTGGAGGCTACAATTCCAAATTTAGAGCATTGGCAGGGCTATGCTCTCTCTCTGTTGGCTCTAGGGGAAGATCCTTCTGGTTTCTTTAAGCTTCTGGTAGCCCCGGGCATTCCTTGACTTGTAGACAAATCCTCACATGGTGTCCTCCCTCTGTTTCTCCATCTCTGTGTCTGTTCTCTTTTATAAACACCAGTCATACAGGATTAGAACCCATCCTACTCAAGTGTGGCTTAGCTGATAAGATCTTTAAAGAAAGATCCTATTTTCCTCAATAAAGGTCATATTCACAGGTACAGGGCTTAGGACTTCAACATATCTTGGCCAAGCTGGTTCCATTTTGGCCTGAGTTCCAGAGACTCCTGAAAACCAACTTATCCAAGCTCTCCAAACTGACCACATGCCTTTGGGCCTCTCCTGAGACACAGAAGCCTCTTCCCATCGAAGCCTCCCTTCTGCTTCTACATACCAGATTATAAAAACCTAAACCCTCACTCCTGTGACCCTCACTCCAAAGACAGATGATAACTAGCCCACTGGATTCTGCTCTAGAGAAAAGGAAACTGAGGCTCAGTGAGGTAAGGAGAGCTGCCCAAGGTCACCTATCTGCTAAGCAATGGAGCCAGGCTTCAATAAATGTCTGTAAGATTCCCCCGCCCAGCCTCTACCCTTCACCACACTGCCTCCCCAAGAAACCCAAGGGACTCATTCTGTCATCGTTTAATCTCCCTCTATCCTCTAAGCCTATCTGTTCCGATTAAGGTGAGCTTATTTCCTTTCACAATTCTCTTTCAAGAACCTAAGAATAAATCAATCTTTCTGTCTTAATAAGTTGATAACCATTGTGAAATACTTAATGTAGTCACAGCCACCCTTGATCTTCAGGCTCAGTCAGAAAATCTTTCCCTGTCCTTCGCTTGTTCAGATTTTATGCCCTTAATTTGTTTTTTGTTTACTCTTTTTTTTTTTTTTCTGTTTAATATAGCAGATTCATTCCTCTCCTTTTACCACCTATTCTCTCTCTAAAGTTGATTTTTGTCCTTGACAATAGGTGGTCCCTTTCTGTTCATCTGGCTTTGTTTCCAGTATTTACTCTTTTGCATTTACTCCTGACTTTGCATTCCCATATCTACTTTGTAAAAGATCCCAGGGCTCTGAGATCTCAGAAGGCAGTTATCTAATCCACCTCCACTCCCAGGCAAGACTTCATTCTTTATTTATTTGTTTATTCAGTAATTACTGATTGAGACAACCAATCACGGGTGATACAGTGATGGTCAAAACAGATATGGCCTGAACACTCTTGGAGCCTATAATGTAGTGAGAGAGAAAAACATAAATCAAATAAATTCAAAGTATCTCGTCCCAATCTGTGATGCTGTGCAATATAATAGCAGAGGGGGCCTAATTTACTTTTGGAGGGGTGACTGGATAGGGGTCAGAAAAGGGTCTCATTAAGGTTTAGGATCTGAGCAGGGGTGTGAGGTTGAAAGGGGACTCCCAGAAGAAGGAATAGAGGAGGGAAGGCTCTTAACCCCAAACTGTTTCCTACCTACTCTTTAAAGCTCTGTAGAGGAAAAGCATCTACAGCCCCCATTTTAAGTGATCAGTTAACAGCCTCTAGGGTTATAGATTCTTCCTCTTGCTTTACTTTGTAACCACCACTTAAGCGTCATCTGGGCAATTCTCCATTTCACAAATGGACAACCTGGTGCCTAGAAAGGGTAGGGGGAAGTGCCCAAGGCTATAGAGTGATTTGGTGGCAGAGCTGGGCTCCAGCCTGAGCCCCCTGACTCCTATTCCAATGCTCTTCGCCCAGCTTCTAGGTTAAATTCCATTATCATGAGCTTCTTAAGGACAGGGTGTGTCTTCCATTATAGACTAATGATTGTGATAGTAATAACAATAATAATAAAAAGTTGCCATCAAGTTGACTCTGACTCATGGTGACCCTATGTGTATCAAAGTAGAAGTGTGCTTCACAGAGTTTTCAATGACTGATTTTTTGGAAGTGCACTGTCAGGCCTTTCTTCTGTGGAGTCTCTGGATGGACTTGAACCTCCAGTCTTTCAGTTAGCAGTCGAGCATATTAACCATTTGTGCCACCCAGAATTTCCTAATAATAATAATAGCTACCTTTTATTAAGGTTCATCTATATTCCAGGTATAGCTGAACATTTTTTATTCATTAGCTGTTCTAGCAGTCGTCACAGTAACCCAGTGGTACAGGGTTGATTCTAATCCTTCGCTTCTCCCCGTCTCATCTCAGCTGACTGAAGCCTATATTCAGCTGGGGCCTCACGCTAGAAAGCAGAAGGGAATCTGCACACCTGGCCTGATTTCCCTCCTCGTTCCATAGCAGACAGAGTGTGATTGGCCATTTAGACAGCGTTGGCCTGTGGGCCCCACTGCATACTAATCAGTCACTAGAAATAGATGCATTAGGGGCAAAAACATTTACTGGCAACACTATCTGGCTTCAATCTTTCACCTTCACTGGGTAATGAGATGAGCTAGAACATTAAAACCAACAAACAGCCTTTGGTGTTTACAGCAAATGTTTGCAAGAGCACAGAAGACAGAGGTGCTCTGGGGAACATCTGGATTTCTGGAAACTGTGTGATTACACAGATGTGTTAGATTCATCAAGCTATAAAAATATCTTGTGATGTATGTCGGGGAAGAAAAATAAGCTCCCCAAATGGATGTGGTACAAATTATCAATCATCACAAAGACACCAAAGGAAGGCTGATGTGACTCCATGCTCTGGGGAGACCCTCACAGCCAGGGTGAAATGGGTGCTTTGGAGAGCGGTCCTTGGTTGACAAGCAGGAGTAGGGGTGGGATCTAAGGATACCGGGGATGCTACTTATCTCTTGCTTCACCTCTCATAGTTCTGTCTGATTATGAGTACCCATTGCACTACTATGACTGAGTTGCTCCTTATCTTGCACTCCTCGGTCTCTGTGTTGCCCACGAATATGCCCTATCAGCATATAAAATTCTATGTAACACGCTCCCAAAGCACTTTTCCAGCATCATATTCTGCAGCCACCCCAACTACCAAAATAATACTCATCCTATTTCCCCAAACATATCATTTATCTTGTCTTCATGCAAACCAGCAGCTCTGTGCCTGATCTAGTTAGTCTCCTCAAATACCATTGTTTTTGTTTTTTAATGGTTGAGCAAATGAATAAGTGAGGGAGTTGCCTCTGGGCCTTTGCACATGCTCCTGCCCATGCCTGGATTCCCTCTGAGCCCTGAGCTCATGCAGGAGCTCTTCTTCCTCCCCAAGCCAGAATTCAAGTGGCATCTCCTAAGCTTCCCCGACACCTTTCCCCTGGACCTTGTCACTCCCGTTAATGATCACACCTCCACATATGCACAAACCTTTATTTTAGCCTGTATAACTTATTTTTTTTAATTTTAGATGTGTCTGCCTTTCTCACTTTCCTATAAGTTCCTCAAAGCCAGAGAGACTGTGCTGTTCGTTTTTGTAGCCCTGATGCCCAGCACAGTATTTGGCATAGAGCAGTGTGACAGGCATGGTGATGAGCTGCTACTGGGCACCCCACCGAGAGTGAAGGACTCAGCATGAAGCTCCAAGGGATCTCATACTCAGATGGACTTGATCAGAACCCTGAACTCAACTTGAAGAAGTTTCATTCTGAAATAAAGATTCAAGGGGAGTTATTTCTCTCCATCTGGGAGAAGGGGTTATCACAACAGTTAAGGGTTAAGTTAGTGTGAAAGGTATAACATTGTACCCAGATATATGTTTAAATCTAGCTTTAATTACTTCTCTTAGGATATAGTTTTGCAATACGGAATGCCATTATTGATTACCTTAGAAAAACAAAGGTGTGTGTTATCTACGTCTGCAGGTAGATAGAGCCTAGTTGGAGTTACAGTTGTAATGTCTGGGCAGACCCAGGTTTCTTGACACCTAGCCCAGTGTTATTTCTATTCTGCTTTCTGCAGCAGAAACCCAAGGATGGAATTATATGTGCTTCATCATTGGATGGTCCCCAAAACCTCCTCTACGTCAGCAGAGAGCATTATCTGGGCAATGTGTTTCCATCTGAAGGCCACGGAGCATAGGAAAGGGGCCCATCTAAACTGCCTCCATGTACGTGGATTTACACAAAAGTAATCGGGAACTGGAATAAAGCAATAGATATACCCTTGGTTACCTGAGAATTCTGAGCATTCAGAATAACAACAGACACTTAAAAGTTACGTCTTTGTCTTTCTGTTCCACAGACGAGGAAAGAGAAGTTCCAAGGAGTTAAGTCATGAATCCAGTATGAATCGTCAGGACGTATAAATGCAAACCATGGGAATAAAAGGAACACACACGTACAAATAGCAATAATAACAATGATAAAACCCACATCAGTAATGATAGTAACCACCATTTATTATGTACCCTCTATATGAAGGCACTTAAAGTATCTCACTCCAGCTTAAGAAAATAGCCAAGGACAAAATGCTATCTTGGGCCAGCGTTTCTCAAGGGGTGTTTTGGGACCATCTGTATCAGAATCATCTGAGAGTTTTGTTAAAATACAGATTCACGGGACTTATTTTGGACCTACTCAATCAGAATCTCTGGAGGTGGGGCCCGGGAATCTGCATTTTAACATGCTCCTCAAGGGAGTACGCTAAAGCATAAGCACCACTACCCTACTATCTTCATCAAAATCCTACTAAGGAGGAATTGGCAATTAAAATCACTCTTTTACTCATATTATGCTTGTATATTATGTGGGATTGCCAATGTAGCTATTTAGGTTGAAATGCACTGAGTGCAGTGTCCAGTTTATGCCACAGTGGGAGCCCAATTATTCTCCATATGCCCTTCTATAGCCCTTGCGAAGGCCAAAGCTAAAGAAACCCCTTCGACCAACAACCAAGGGCTTCTGCCTCTGAATCGAAAATATTTTACAGCACGAAACGAGAGCAGAAAGGAGCGGGTCACCTTCCAGGCCCTTCCATTTCCTACCCCAGCCAGAGCCACCCTCATTCTACAAATGAGACCCTGGAGGCCCAGCAGAGATGGGAAATTGCTTCACCAAGAGCTACTCAGAGAAATTAGGGCCTCCCTGCCTTGGAGGCATTGAGAGACAGTGGAGGAGAGCTGAGAGAAAGAGACAAAATGCCCATTCCAATAAGGAAACGGCTTTAATCTAGCAAAGTAATTCTCCTTTCAGGGAGAAAGAACATGAAATTGCACAAAATGACTTACAGAATGGCACCCAGTCTGATTAGTGTGAGGCCGAGAGCTCTGTACACTTAGTATGTAAGGTAGAAACTCCATCTGAATATTCTCCTATATATATATGTCAACATGAAAAGGGAGAAGAATGGGTTTGTCTCTTCAAAAGAAAGAGATTTGGTGGAAGCAGGCATTTGGGGGACATCATAGAGAAGGTGGGTGCTTAACGGGGGCATGGACAGCCTGTGATGGTAGGAAAGGGTGGCATTTTCATTCCCGACCCCACCAGCTCCATGTCTCTCTGTCGCCTACAGGTTCAAATCTAATGCCTCAGTTGGGCAAGCAAGCCACTATATTTCTAGACCAAACTTCGACCAACTTTTTCTGTGAAGGGCAAGATAGTACATGTTTTTGGCTTTGCAAACCATCTGGTCTCTGTCACACACCTCAACTCTACCTTTACAACTTAAACCCATTGACTGAAGGCCAGAACAAGGGCTGTGCCCTACACATCGGCACAACCCACACTCTTAATTAACCCCCATGTATACTGCCTGAGAGAAGACTCCATAGTTTACAAATTGCATTCTGCACAGTGTCTTAAAATTAAAGGTGCTCACTATATGCTTGCTTTAATGAATATTAAGGTCCATGAAACCCCGAAGATGAGTGGTAGGCAAGGTCCACAATGGCAGGGAAATAAGGCAAAGAAATAATAGCCGACAATCTAATTTCAAGAAAGGATAGGAAAAAAAAAAAAAAGAAAGCAAAGAATGGTAAACATCAGACCAATTAACTTAAAAAGCACAGGTCAGGTGGTCCTGCACACCCTAGTATCCCTGAGAGCATAGCTAAGAGGTGGCATCATGCAGTGTGGGATGATCATAGGGATAAGTCTAAGTCCCCACAAAAAGGTAAGGTGAATGCTCTGTTTAAGAAGTCAGGGAAGTATGGGATCTGTTTAGACAGATACCCAAGCCAGTGGCCAATTTCTTTTACTCCGTAGGTTTGAAGAGGTAGGCTCTTATTTATCTAAATATCCCTGCTATCTGGAATAAGCCATTCCCTGAGGATAATGGAAACATTGTCAATGAGGTCTCTCTGCTTTATCTGCTGCTCTATAAAGTTTCTGACTTTGTTGGGAAATATCTTCCTTCTTCTCTGTGGACTTGTATGTGCACATCCAATACAAATCAACTAACATACACTGAATTTCTACTATACATAATGTCCTGTGATGGGCAATAATGATGTGGAACTAGTGATGAGCAAGATGGTCCTTGCCCTCAAGGAGTTTACACTCTGGGAGAGATCCAGACACTGATGCAATTTACAAGCTATATTTTCCTTCTTGTTGTCTCCTAATGCCAAAAAAAGAGGAAGAACATTCCTACAGAAAAAGTAAAAAATGAAAAAAGATCCCCAAACAGCTTGGACCTTTCACATATAATCTTAGTTCCCTTGATCTTGGCCTCTTTATTCTCTACTGTCTCAACTTGAGACAGCAAATGTTGATTTCTAACCTCAGCTCAACTCAGACTTGGAATCTCCTAGTAGTTGGTTTTGTTCCTACTCATCTTGTCCAGGACTTTCCTTTTGCTCCAGGCTAAGATGCTCTGTACATCCTTTCTCTGGAATCTAATCTCAGTATATTCCCCATTTCCAGATTTGCTTTTTTGACCTTGGTACTAACAACTCAAATGGCACCCAACCCATGAGAAGAAGCAACAGCCACTATGATGAGCAGATATCACATATTACTAATTCCATATTAATTCCTTCAGCAAATATTTAATGAGCATCTACTTGATGCCAGACACTGTGCCAGGTACTGGGGGCACAGATATAGTGATAATCCATGCCCTAGAGGCGTTTGCAGAGTTGATATGAGCAATTGGCACAATGCGATAGTGCTGTGATTCACTGAATGCACTCTCACAAAGCTTCTGCTGGGTAGCAGTCCCTGCCCCAGGTGTCAGGGTTCCAGAAATGACTAAGACAAGTCCTTCCTTCCTGGAGCTCATACACGTTCTGGTTCTTCTGTTTGCAAGCTCACATCATAGGACTGCCTTTCCCCATCCACTTGAACTCTGGCAGGGTGATTTGATTCATGTTAGCCAATTAAACATGAGTGGAAGTGACATGTGTCACTTCCAGGCAAAAGTCTTTAAGAGCCAGCATGCAATTAGCAGTGTTCTCTTCTCCCTACTGGAGTAATTGTGGAGTTCAGATGGAGCCTGTACTGGCCAACCACTTGAGGGACTCAAATAAGCAAAGTGCCCTATAGACCCTCACTTGGCATATAAGGAGCTAGAAATCCAGTAGACTAGAAATAAGACTTTGTTATGTTTAGTCACTGAGATTTGGAGGACTATATGTTACTGCCATATGACCTAGCCTATCCTGACCATTTCAGGATGTATGCCCAAAGTACAATAGGAAAATAGGGGAAGAAATGGCCAACTGAGTTTAGAAGATGCAGGGAAAGTTTGCCAGAGGAAGTGATGTTTGAGCTGCTTGAACTAAACTAGATGATGAAGTCCGTCAGGAGGATAGGGATGGGAAGGGAGTGGGAGTAGTAATGGCCTTGGGCAAATGACTTCCCCTCTCTGAGTCTCAGTTTCCTAATCAGCAAAATGGGCACAATAATGTATACCTCAGAGGACTGTTGGGAGGATTAAATGAGACAATAGAGGTCAAATGATTAGCCTTGTATTATTATAATATCAGGATTCTGGGTTACAGGTAGAAAAAAAAAAAGCTTAGAACAGATAAAACACAGGGAAATCAACTGGCCTACATAACCGTGACGACTAAGGGATAGAACTCACTTCCAGAATGGCTAGATAAAAACCAAACTGTTGCCATCGACTTGATTCCGACTCATAGTGATCCTATAGCGACCCTATAGGACAGAGTAGAACTGCCCCGTAGGGTTTCCGAGGAGAGGCTGGTGGATTGGAATTGCTGACCTTTTGGTTAGCAGTCATAGCTCTTAACCACTGCACCACCAGGGCTCCCAATGACTAGATACAAGGACAAAAATTAAGTCATTAGATCTCTTTCTTCCCTTCTTTTCCTTTCCCTTCCCTTCCCTTCCTTCTTTTCCCTCTTTCCCACTCTCTCTCTCTCCCCCCACCTTGACTCTTCTTGGCTTCGTTCTCACATGGGCAGCTCCAGGCTAACATGACTCCAGGGCTAGAATGAGGCTCTCCTCCAGCATCTACATCAGGACTCAAAACAGCCTCTGACCTTGCTTGGGGCATGTGTCCATCCCGAAACAATCAATCACTGTACACACGGGGGCGGGGGGGGGGGGTAGGCAGAGGGAATGAAGTACTCCTGGAGTATTCCTTTAGGCCAACCCAGGTCACCAGCAGTGTTAGGGCCACATGATTGACAGTTACACCAGACTCAAATGCAGCAGGAGAGGGGTTGTTCCCTAAAGGAAAGGATGCTGTGCAAAAAGAATTAAGAGATGTCCTTACATTGATTGCTCCAGGAAGTAGGAATAGCATATGTAATGGGATGGCTTGATGGAGTATGATGTGTATAAAGCAGAAAACAAAATTTATTCTTGCTAGAGCATAAAGTAATACATGTATGCATGTGTGTGTGCCTGTGTGTGTGTGTGTGTGTGTGTGTGTGTGTGTGTGGTGGGCAGGAGATGGCAGGTGATGAGGCTGGACAGGCAGGCCCATGTCAGAGGATTCAGTGGCACATCCTACAAGGTTAAGTCTTAAGCCATGCAGCTGGTGATGATAAATCCTTCCGGAATTCTAAAAAGTTTGAAGCATATCAGCAGGTAGCTCTGCAGGCATCCTGATGTCTTAGGGTTCGCTGTAATCTGGAGAAATAAAAACAACCAGGGAACACAGAAGATGCAGAGTGAACCGAGGGGACTAAATAACTCAGACACCTCCTGGGCCTGTACCAACTTCCCATGGGCCATGCTGCCCTTGAGCCTATTTTAGATGATGATGCAAGGTTTCCCACAGCACCTGACAAGCCTGCCTTAGTTCTTATTCCCTTTCATTAAAACTGTTGGTGGGTGGCCAATACCCCATGCCTTACCTAAAGGTACAGAGGCAGGGAGCTACCAGGGAATAGATTAGAACATTTTGGGCTCCAGTCTTTTTATAGCACTGAGAGAATGCTGCCCAAGGAATTTGAAGGTCGATAGCACAAAGAAAGGAAAAATGATGACTGTATATGGTGGGTGGCCATTGGCCAGGAGTGGAACAGGGGAGAGAACTTGCGTTTGAGAGCCATATACGCTTGGATTCAATTCTCAACTCCTACATGAATCTGGTGGGAAGGCCATAGAGAGGGCACTTCACCTCTCTGAGCCTCAGTTTCCTCATCTGTACAGTGGGGCTATCAATACCATTTCCTCACAGGGTTATCATGAAGATTAAATGAGAACAATGTAGCTAAAGCCTATATAACAGTCCCTGGTGACTAGTGGAGGTTCATGTATATTAATTCTCATCCCACTACCATATTTTTTTGCAAGTAACTGTGCCCATGTAAACAATACGCCCATACATATAACACGTGACATAGCACGCTTACAAAAATAGAGTGGGGTGAGGGGGTTTCGAGGTTGGCAAAAAACGTTTAACACACATGGCATTTGCATAAAAACATGGGAGTCAATCTAAGTCCCAGCCTGTTCTTCTTCCACTAATTCTGTCCAGGACATCCCTGGGTGGGTGGGGGTCCCTATCATAACTCATCCTCTCTCTGCAACCCTTTAAGTCCACATTCAGCCTCTAACCTTCTTGGAAAGTCACTGCTCCTTGGAGTTTCATCCTTGCCTTCTGTAAAATAAGAAGGTTTGGACTAAATCAGGGGTCTCAAACTTGTGATCCATGGGCCCATGTGCTTTGTCTGTCTACACAGGGTTTTATAACATTGGAAGGTGAATGCTTCTAGATGTAACGTGTGTTCTACCAGTTACACAGACCTCACTGTTTCTGGAAGTCTCCCAAGCCATCTTAACTCATGGACATCACCCATCTGATTCCTGTTTGTATTTGACCTTCTGATCTCTGGACTACATCATCTCAATGGCTTTTCCAGCCAAGAAATTCTAGATTCGGTTGTTCCCCTGCCTCCCAAACAAAGCATATTCATATTTATTTTCATCTTCAAGCCACTCTCATTTTGGTCTCTTGTAGAATGTCTGACTTCTTCCTCCTCTCCCACCCAGATTCTTCTCATCTTTGACAGCTTTCATCTTCTCCAAACTAAATAGTGCTATATTACTTGAGAAACTGTTACGAGGCCATCCTTAGTTATACTGTTCAGAGAAGGCAAACAGCAAATACTCCAGGAAATTTTTGTTAATTAACCCTATCCTGAGTTTAGTTCATCAACTAATAATTATCATCCCCAGTGTCTACACTTTGTACCGTCTATGTGCCAGACACCATCCTAGCTTTCTTGTATACTTTCTCTAATAATACAACAGCAATGGAAGGGAGGTGCTGTCATTCCCTATTTATAGATGAGGCAATAGTGTTTCAGAGAAGTGAAGTAACTTGCCCAAAGACACACAGGTAGTAAGTGGAAGAACTAAGATTTGAAACAAGGTTCACTTAAAACCCAAGCCACTGATTTTTTTCTGCATTAATCAATGTAGTGATGATATCAAAAGTTAAACAATACATCAATCACACATGTATGTCACATATCAGTTTGCAAAGGGCTTTCTCAATTACTCATTTGAGCTTCACAACAGACCCTGGCATTAGGAGGACACAGGTAATTATCCCCATTTTACAGATGAAGAGAGACCAGCCATACTGAATTTCCTCTCCACGCAGTAGAAGCACTAGTTACTCGACTCGCTAAGGTGAAAAAAAAGAAAAAGAAATGTCCTCCATCTCCTCAGCTTGGGGCTGGTATTAGGGGCAGACAAAATTGAATTTATACCGATCTGCAAATATTTTCCTCTTAAGTTTCCATTTTCACTGGACATAAATTGGACTGAATTGCCTTTACCTGCTGGAGCTGGAAAACCATCTCTATAAATTGATCCCTTAACTCTGCCATCCTCTTGAAACAATTAGCTCCTTTCTGACAGCTTCTGTGTCTCAAGGCATCAGCCACTGGGTCGGGCTGGATTTCATGCCACTAACACCAAAGGTTTTCTTGAGGGTGGTGCACTTATTTCCCTATACTCCTCGCTGTCAGCCCCAGAGTGGGACACAATTCCATTTCTAAGTGCTCATTCTCCATGGATTCCAGTTCTCAGTTCTGCCTCTTCCTGCCATCCTCACTGCCTTGGCCCTAGGTCAGGCCTCCATTATTCCAGGCTTGGACTCTTGCTTCCAGCTGCCCTCCCCGCCTTATCCCCAGGCTTCCCCCTCCAGTCTTCACACTGTAGCCAGAGTGACCTGTCTGCCCATGGATAAGATGATAATTATCCATCTTCCTCGTGGAGAGGGGCATTCATGTCCATTCCCCATATGGAGTAAGAAGTCTCTATTTTCAATGTGAGATGGAGAAAAAGACCCCAACCTCCACCTGAGATGGAAGAATAATTTATTCCCCACCTCCTCTTGGGGTGGGGAAAAATGCAAGCAAATTTTACTAAAAACAGTTGCCCTAGAGTAGACTCAGACTCATGGCAACCCCATGTGTGTCAGAGTAGAACTACGCTCCATATGTTTTTCAATGGCTGATTTTTCGGAAGTAGATTGCCAAGTCTTTCTTCTGAGGTGGCTCTGCATGGACTTGAACCTCCAATCTTTTGGTTAGCAGCCAAGCATTAACCATTGGAACCACCCAGGGATTCCCACAAATTTTAATAGCTATCATTTATGCAACACTTAGAGCCCCTCGGTGGCACAAATGGTTAAGCGCTTGCATGCTAACTGAGAAGTTGGTGGTTCAACCCCACTTAGAGGTGCCTTGGAAAAAGTCCTGGTAATCTTTCTGAAAAGTCACAGCCATGAAAACACTATGGAGTACAAGTTCTACTTTGCACCACGTGCGGTTGCCATTGCTCGGAACTGACTCCATGGCAACTGGTTTCTTGTTTGTTTATTTTCAACGCTTACTATATGCCTCTGTGGAAGCAGCATTCATTGCATGGAGGCTGAGAGTGGGCTTGGGGCTTAAGCTGTGTAGTTCACCTCCAGCTCCATCACTTACCAGCCACAGCACTGGATATTTTTGTTTGCTTCTTCAGCTCCTTTTCACCAAATCCGCCTTGCTCTGTGCCCTGGGAGCTGACTTCATGGTCCAGTTGGTTCACTGATGAAAATTGCCAGCAGGAGATGGGAGGGCTAGAGGAGAGCAAGGGTAGGATGATCACTCTCCAGTCCTTTCCCCACCTGGTCGGGGCACAGCTCCTGCCAGTGTTCCTCTCCTGGAGCACAGCTACTCTCTCCAGGTTCTGGTAATTGTTCTCTCCCTTGTCCCTTAAAAAACCCAGTGCGTCCAGTAGATTCCCACTCATACTGACCTTATAGGACAGAGTAGAACTGCCCCATACGGCTTCCGAGGCTGTTATCTATACAAAAGCTAACTGCCACATCTTTCTCCCGTGGAGCTGCTGGTGGGTTCGAAGAGCCGACCTTTCGCTTAGCAGTCAAGTGCTTAACCACTACACCACCAGGGCTCCTTGGCCCAGGATGATTCACTCTCCACTTTTCCAGCCAACCCTTTTGTAAATGCGCCCTTAGTTAACTCTGGTTAGTTACCCCATGTGGGCGTCTCATCTGTCTCCTGCTGCTCCCTGGCTTCTATAATTCGATCTTGGGCAAGTCACGCTCTTCCTCTGAGCCAGAGTCTCCTCATCTGCAAAACGAGGAAGATAAGGGCAGGAACTGCATTCCTTGTTGTGAGGATTAAGTGAGGAAAAGCACTTAAACAGTGCCTGGCTTCTAGAAAACACCCACTAAATGCCAGTTGTTGTTCATATGATTAAATGCCCAGTAATGTGTGTCTTTACAAGCAAAGAAACTAATTCTAATAGAGGTCAAACACTTGCTGAAGGTCACCCTGCACTTAGCAGGGCCAGAGTTCAAATTCAGGGCTGTCTACCTACAGAGCCACATTGCAGTAAAACATATTATCAGAAGTATTTAGCCCCTTCCCTGAGAAGCTGATACAGGAGCTGCCTCGTCTGGTGTCCCCACCTTGGAGGAAACCAGCTCCCTGGGAGGACCCACAATGTGCCTGAGCAATCACTGTCTGGATGTTGTGCTGGGCAGGGGTGGGGGGTCCTCCTTGACCCCTGCAGGCAATCAGCTTAGCCTATGAAGCATGAGATTTAATTACCCTTATCTAAGCTTAAATAACTGTAAATGTTATTGTTGGTCACACAAAATTATCTCGCCCTTTGAAAATCCCTAGCCTTTTCCCTGACTCTGTGCTTTTCACAGTCAGGGAAACAATGCTGTTAATGTCACAGAGGCCTGATGCTATCTGAACCCCAGTGTGTGGAGGCCATTTGTGTGACATTTTGGAGGACCCAATTTGTGGCTTCCTGTTTGTCAACTATTGTCAAAGAAAGGCAATTGGCTTAGCTGCTGCCACTCTGAGAGGGAAAGACCTGACATCCATAGTTTGCCACTGAGTGGCTGGGAGATGTCAGGAAAGTTGCTTAGCCTCTCTGATCTTCTATCCTGCTATGTGTCTTCAGCTTCTGTATTGGTGTTTCCAGTGGAAAGTGTCAAGTTTGGAGACAAGTACATGGCAAAATGAGAAAGGTTGGGATAAGCGTTTAGACTCAACCACTGGGGCAAGCAGGGTTCACCCCCAAATACCCAGAAATAAGGGCTAGGAGAAGTCCAGGCCATTGGGTGCAGCAGAGGCGGTAGTATAGCTTGACAGCTAATGCACAGCCTTTAGACTTAGAGAGATTTGAGTCTAAGTCCCAGAATGACCAGTTACTAGCTACATGTATGGAGCAAGTTGCTTCTCTAAGCTTCTATTTTCTTACTAGTAAAATGAGGATGATAGTACCTACCTCATAGGGATGTTGGAAAGATGGTAGATATATAGAAGATAGGAAGATGAAAGATATTTAGATAGATAGTGTTATAGATTGAATTGTGTCCCCCAAAACTGTGTGTCAACTTGGCTAGGCCATGGTTCTCAGTATTGTGTGATTGTCCACCATTTTGTCATCTGATGTGATTTTCCTATGTGTTGTAAATCTTACTTCTATGATGTTAATTCACAACAAATTATGGATAACATTGCAAAGAATGGAAATTCCAGAACACTTAATTGTGCTCATGAGAAACCTGTACTTGGATCAAGAGGCAGTCATTTGAACAGAACAAGGGGATACTGTGTGGTTTAAAGTCAGGAAAGGTGTGTGTCAGGGTTGTATCATTCACCACACCTATTCAGTCTGTATGCTGAGCAAATAATCTGAGAAGCTGGACTATATGAAGAAGAATGGGGTATCAGTATTGGAGGAAGACTCATTACCAACCTGCAATATGCAGATAACACAACATTGCTTGCTGAAAGTGAAGAGGATTTGAAGCACTTACTGATAAAGATCAAAGACTATAGCCTTCAGTATGGATTATACGTCAACATAAAGAAAACAAAAACCTTCATAACTGGACCAATAAGCAACATCATGATAAACAGAGAAAAGATTGAAGTTGTCAAGGATTTCATTTCACTTGGATACACAATCAACACCCATGGAAGCAGCAATCAAGAAATCAAAGGATGGATTGCATTGGGCAAATCTGCTGCAAAAGACCTCTTTAAAGTATTGAAAAGCAAAGATGTCACCTTGAAGACTAAGGTGCACCTGACCCAAGTCATGGTGTTTTCAATCGCTTCGTATGCATGTGAAAGCTGCACAATGAATAACGAAGACTGCAGAATCGATGCCTTTGAGTTGTGGTGTTGGCAAAGAATATTGAATATACCACGGACTGACAAAAGAGCGAATAAATCTGTCCTGGAAGAAGTACAGCCAGTATGCTCCTTAAGTGTTTTGGGGGGCTATTGGGAGGACATAGCCCCAAGCTCCCTATCCCTTGCTTAAGTCAGAGAATCTCCATTTATTTCTGTTTTATATATTGGCATTCCAAATGAAACTTCATTTTATTTATTTATCCATCCATTCATCCAAGAAACAATTATTCAGGAAAAAAAAAAGTGTCCTGCTCCCCCTACCAAAAACAAGAAAAGAGGGAAAAACAGAAAGGAAGGAAGGAAGGGAGGAAAGGGAGGGAGGGAGGAAAGGTGGGAGGAAGGGGGAAAGAAGGAAGGAAGAAAGGCAGGAAGGAGGGAGGGAGGGAGGGAAGGAAGGAAGGAAGGAAGGTGCTTGTAACCACTGATCTAACCCATTTTACAGATAGAAAGCCTAAGACTCAAACAATGAACAGCACTGGGCCAAGGTCTCACAGAAAGTAACTGTAGCTGAGACTTGAATGCAGTCCACCTAACTCTCATCCCACTCAATCCCATTTTCACAATGCCCCAGTTCCTTCTGTCCACAAGGCAATTCAAGAAGAATTGGGTGGGGGGGGGTGGAATTCAGACTCGTTTGGCAAGGAGAACTGACTGAGAGGCTAACGCAGAAATGGAACATTGAAGTGCGACCCTGGATAGATGCTGCCTTCTAGGGAAAACCCAAGCCAGAATGGCAGCATTCAACTTGTACAAAGGTCCAATGCATATATAAGACACGAAGCCTGGGACATGTGTGGCTGGTCTCAAAAGTCCAAGGGTGTAAATCCCCTACTGTATAGATGGAGCAAATCCTCACCAGCAGGCCTTCCTTGGGGCCATTTTATGGTCATTGCAAATCGACCTAGAGCCATGTGCTTTCTGACACGGCTAGGTTCCCACAGGTCGTTCCAGTGGTTCGAGTGTCAGCTCCTTCTCAGACCAGAGATACTTCCAGAGGTTTATGGCACATCTACCATCTACTTAAAAAGCAGTCCAATCCCCTGTGGACAGATTTTTCTTCCTCTCAAGAGTTTAGGCTCTCCTTTTTCATTCCTCCAATAACTCATCCTCTTCTTTAATCAACAAACTTTCTTTTACGTGTACCAGATACCACACCATGCCGAGCCTTCTCCAGGGAAATATTGACAAGTGACAGCTCTCAACCCGAGATATGGTTGTCTCCTTCAACAGTTGAGATATGTGAAGGAGAGTGGCTTTTCTTGTTGACACCAACAAGGTCTGGAGAGCAAACTGTTCAAGGTCACAGGGCACATCTGTGATGAAGAAAGCTCCTCTATTAACTAAAGATTAGTGCTTACCAGGGATGGAAGCAGCCTGGTTGGCACAAGCTGCAATTAGCTACTAACTGGAAGGTTAGTGGTTCTAACCCACCCAGCGGCTCCATGGAAAAAAGGCCTGGTGATCTACTTCTGAAAAGATTACAGCCAAGAAAACTCTATGGAGCAGTTCTACTCTACACACATGGGGTTGCCATGAGTTGGGGGCTGAATTGATGGCAGCTAAGAACAGTAACAAGGGGTGGGAGGGAATGGAGAAGGGACATTATTGTTTAGGAAGCACTGATTTCTGTTCATAGTGATCGAAATTTGGCAATGGATATTGGTGATGGTTGCACAACATGATTAATGTAATCGATGTCATTTAATTACACATGTGAAAAATGTTAAATTGACAAATGTGTTATACATATATATATTTCTATAACGTTGAAAAAAGAAAGTTTTTCTATCACATATCATCTTTTAGGGCTAAAAAGAGAAAGACTAGTCAGTGATGGTGCACTGTATCCGCATGTACAGAAGGCTGATGCTCAAGGACAGCAGGGGCTTCCCCATGTCTCACAATGAGTCAGAACCCAGGCCTCCCAGTAGGCAAGCCCAATATTGCTGCAGTACTAGTATATACAAATGCCTAAGACTTCTCTCAGAAAATCACTCCTCTTTTGGATGCTCATAAACAGCAAGCTCTTTCTCACCTCAGAGCCTGGAACTCTCTCATCCACCCGCCCACCCAACACACACCCGACCTGTATTCTTTTCCTGGCTAATTCTTCATCCTTGATATCGCAGCTCAAATGTTACTTCCTCAAAGAAGCTCTCCCGGAGACCTAGATCTAAATTTTCTCCCACGTAATTTTCTTTCATAGCACTCTAGACTTTTACTTCATGGAACTGATCAAAATTTGTAATGTTTATGCATTTATAGATTTATTTGTTCAGTGCGTGACTCCTCTACAGACCAGAAAATCATTTTTTGAATGAGTGAGTAGTGATACCGATACTACAATGCTCTTATAAGATGCCTTGGGGCTCTGATTAGCGTAGGGAAGGTAGAAATTAATCTGGCTTGCTGAATCTTACACCATACCATACCCATTGCCATTGAGTAGATTACAATTCATGGTGATCTCAGACATTACACAGTAAACTCCATAGAATTTTCCTGGCTGTAATGTTTTACAGAAGCAGATCGCCAGATCTTTCTTCCATGGCACCAGTGGGTGGGTTCAAATCCCCAAGCCTTCAGTTAGTATCAGAAAGCAAACCATTTGTGCCACGCAGGGACATATTACTGAATCTTAGGAAATTTTATTACCTTCAGAATGAATGCCACATGCCAATCTCAAAAGAGTACATTTTGGTCAATTCTTGTATAAGTAAAAATCACAATAATATCAACCACAAAAGCATTTTTCTAATTTCAGTGTGACACAACTCTTAGTTGTTCAGGAGCCCACTCCCATCTCCACAGCAACCCACATACCATCGCCAGCAGTGTGTGTGTAGGGGTGGGGGTGGGTGGAATGTTTATTATAAGAGACAGAAGGAAAGATCTTCCTAGTGCAAGGCCATATTCTGTGGTATTTGTCCTCAGTGGTTCCATCTAGCCATCGTTCTTCTTTGGATGCCTCTTTGCATCTTGTGACACATACCACCTATCCATGAGTTTGGGAAACTTTCTGGATACGTCTGAGTTCTCCTGGCATACTGACTCCAAAGGCTTCGTCTGGTTCTTTCTCATGACGAGAATCAATGATTCAGATGGGTTTCTGTAATCTTACATGTCAACAGGGGCAAGGTGGCATGAGAAGATCTAAGACAAGAGGAGGTCCAGAATATTACCAAGAGGGCCTGTTAAATAGGAAGGAAAATATAGGTTGAAAGAGGCCTGAAATAGTATATGAGTCCAGAAAAAGTACAAGGCCATACAATCTTAACCAAAGAGAATTTGATTCCTGATGAGCCTCACTTCTTAAGTGGGACACCGCCACCCCATCCTAGGAGAAGCTCCTCAACAGTGATGATGGTGAGGATACCAGGATATTGGTCATGGTTGTGTAACTGCTATGTACTGAGCATTGTATTAGCCCTTTCCATAAGTCATCTCATTTCATCTTCTCAAAGCATCTACCAGGTAGATGTGAGGATCCCTTTTCCTGATGAAATAACAAGGATTGGGATAGATTAAAGTGACGAACCCAAGACACACAGCTAGTGAGATTTGAAACTGAGGTTGGAATTCAGCTTTACCTAACTCCAAGACACATTCATTCATTAATGCCACAAATATTTATTTATTGAGCATCTGTTGTCAAGTTGATTCTGACTCATAGCAGCCCTATAGGACAGAACAGACCTGCCCTGTAGGGTTTCCTAGGCTGTACTCTTTATTTACAGTAGCAGATCGCCAGGTCTTTTCTCCCAAGGAGCTGCTGGTGGGTTCAAACTGCTGACCTTTTGGTTAGCAGCTGAGTGTTTATTCTTTGCACCACCAGGGCTCCTTACTGAGCACCCACTATAGGGCAAACTCTGTTCTAGGCATTGGGATTACATCATACAAACCAGACAGAATTTTCTGTCTTCATAGAGCTTACATTTTGTGACTAGTGACAGAGCCCAAGAACATACGTGACTCCCATGTTACTGAAAAGTGAGCCAGAGAGAGAGAAATGGGGTGCCTGGGTACCTGGGTTGTCTTAAAAGCCCTGCCTCCCCACCCACCACCACCATCACTCTGCCACTCCTATCTCTAAGGCGGGCCTTGTACACCAGAAGCAGGAGGATTTAACCACAGCATTTCTGACACAGGACCCTGGCC
The DNA here is from genome assembly GCF_000243295.1 of Trichechus manatus latirostris. Lineage (NCBI taxonomy): Eukaryota > Metazoa > Chordata > Mammalia > Sirenia > Trichechidae > Trichechus > Trichechus manatus. The sequence continues at coordinate 1,253,675 of NW_004443952.1, read as the reverse complement.
GGGCCTTGAGTTATTGTCTTGGGCTCTGTTCCGCCGCGGCCAGCGGGGCCAGGCCCGTCTTAGTGCTGATGGCACCACTGCTTTCCAAGTCTTTGCTGTGTCCTAGGGGAGAGGTATTGAGTTTCTGACAGTGCCCAGGGAACTGCCAGGGTCTGTGTACTTTTTTTTTGCAGAACTCTCCCATTCTTTGTGTGTACTTTCTCAGGTCTAAGGTGACTTTAGATCTTCCTGATGTCCAGGCTAGCCCTGGCCACCCGCCTCCTGGTTGTCTGCTACCATGACCCTGCTGAGGCTTTCGGGAATGGATGAACGGCTGCTATTTAACCTCACTCCGTGACCTCAGCAAGTCAAGTCCCTCACCTCAGCGTCTGTAAAATGGGTGAGTTAGAGTCGAAGTTTGTTTACAACACTCCTAGCCCTCAGGGTCTAAAATTACTTAAAGGAATATTGACTGGCAACCTGGGCGGCCTGGGCAGAGTGCACTGTGTCGCCTGCCTGGGATCCTTCCTCCTTCTCCTTGATTCCTTTTGCATCCCTTTTCTCCCTCCCTCCCCAACACCATATGCTGCTTTGTTTTTGCTGAGAACCGATCCTGAGGTGGCAGTTCTAACACTCTCCACTCTTGCAGCCTATTTTTACCCTCTGCGCAGCTCACCGCCTGGGTGGCAGGCACCAAAAGCCTAGCTGTGAGCTCGCAGCTCAGTTGCTGCTGGTCTTGCTCCAAGGACCCCCCCCACGCAAGTCAGCCTGCATGTGATCCTCTGGGCTCTGTAGCCAGAGGTCCCTTCCACTCAGGGTTGCCTGCAGTGGGTGGGATACTTTTGTGCCTATTAAGAGAACAGAGGGGATGAAGGAGGGAAGAGGAAAACAGAGAGCAAGAAGGCTTGAAAGAGAAATGAAAGGCCTCCTGACCACCCCCTACAACCAAGCTATGTATTAACTTAGTAGGTGCCAGGTGCTGTGACAGGCACTAGGGAAAGAAGGGTGGACAAAAGTAGGCATGTCCCTGTCCTCTTGTTACTTACAGTATAGTGAGGGGGACCAGTTATATCATCTAATCCTCACAACACACTTAAGGAGTTTTAATACATCCATTTTACAGATACGAAAACTGAGGCGTAGGAAGGTCAAGATACTTGCTGAAGACACAGTGAGGTTCTGGCAGAGCTGAAATTGAAACCGCGCTCTGCTGACTCCAAAACCCACATTCTTTCTACTGCAGTTGCTGTTGTGAGCTGTCAAGTCAGCCCCCAACTCGTGGCAACCCCACTCACAATGGAACAAAACGCTGCCTGGTCCTTCGTCATCCCCATACTAGGTTGTGGGTCAAACCATTGTGATTCATAGGGCTTTCATTGGCTGGTTTTTTGGAAGTAGATTGCCAGGCCTTTCTTCCTAGTCCATCTTATTCTGGAAGACCCACTGAAACCGGTTCAGCGTCATTTTAACACACAAGCCTCCACTGATTGATGGGTGGTAGCTGCGCATGATGTGCATTGGCCAGGAATTGAACCTGGGTCTCCGGCACAGAAGGTGAGAACTCTACCACTGAACCACTCCCGCCCCCATCTTTCTACGGCACCACCCTCAAAACGAGCTCCACTGAATCCAGGAAAGACCAGAAGCTGGCAATAGACTCGAACTATTAGAGGTCAAAGGAACTTTCCATATCATCTCACCCAACTGTTTCATTGAACTAGAGGGAAAGCTGAGGACCAGAAAGCTGATGTGACTTGCTCAAAGCTACAAAGACCAGCAGGCTCAGAGGTCACGATTGGAATTTGCGTTTTCTGAGTCCCAGCCACTAGCTCTTTATACCACACTGTACCAAATTCCTTTTCTTTTGCTTGATTCCTTCTATAAAGCAAGGTGTTTTCCATTTCTCTCAATTCATGGTGCACTGTAGTTTCCTAGCCATCGAGTCAGCGTGTTGCAGTGACTCAAAGGAAGGGCAGCTACTAACTAAAATAATGAAGTTACTGCTCAACTTTGACTATCAAGTTAGACTTATTTATTTACTTCAGTGAAACAATCGTCTTCAGGCTTTGTGTAGAGAGAAAAGGGATTTCTAAAGCCCAACTCTCCCAGTAGACATCAAGAGCGCAGCAGGGCCAAACTCCTCACTGAGTTTTATTCTACATCAAAGGTAGAGACAGGATATATGGCAAGTTTCTGCCATGTGGGAGGAAGAAGGGAAAAACAGAGATCTGGAAAGGACAAGACAGTGGGGGAGATAAGGCCTGGGTCCTTGAAAAGAGAATCAGAACTCCACCCACCCCCGCAAGGGCCCCAGTCTAAAGAAGGATCAGGGAGCAAGCAGAGGGTATAATACAATAAAATCTCCATTACAGCCACCCCTCTCCCCTATATGGTCAGAGAACCTGAGAACCTCCAGCTGCTGTTTGACTTCCTTACTGAGTGCAGTAAGGTGCCAGGAGGCAGGGACCCCAGCCCTGGAGGAGGTAGCTGCCCAAGTCAGTGCCACTGACTCCCCATGGCCTATGTGTGGTGTGAGGGGACCTGGAATTTCCTCCCTGCCCACAAGAAGAAGGCCTAATGGACCAGCAAAGGCCTGAGTTCAAGACGAGGGGATCTTCGGGGTGAGGATGTATCACATGGAAACTCCAGCAGCTGCAGCAGCCAAAGCCAGCCCAGGCCCCAAAGCCAGGCAAGACCAATGACATCACCCAGGAATAAGCCAGGACAGAGGCAAATGCCCAGAAACAAGTGGCGTAAGACCCTTGACCCAGCAAATCTAGCGGCCAGCCAATGGGTCCAAGACCCCCTCCCTCTGCCACCACAAGGATAATTAAACTTTTCCCTGCACCCTGACGCTGTCTTTGGGAAAAAAAAACAGACTGGATGGGAAAGAAACACTGGAAGACTGAGCTTGTTCCTGCAACATGCTGGCTTACTTCAGAGTGAGACTGGGTAAAGCTGGGAGAAATCGTGGGGTTTTTTCTAAATTATAAAGTCCTACTTATAGTATCAGGAGGCCTGGTGATGCAGTGGTTAAGCACTCGGCTACTAACTGAAGGTCAATGGTTCAAACCCATCAGCCACTCTGTGGGAGAAAGATTTGGCAGTCTGCTTCGCTGAAGATCATAGCCTTCAAAACCCTATGGATGCTCTGGCCTATAGGGTCACTATAAGTCAGAATCAACTTGACGGCAATGGGTGGATCTTATAGCATCCAAAAAAAAAATAACAGTTGCCATCAAGTCGAATCTGACTCACCGCAATCCCATGTGTTGCAGACTAGAACTACCCTTTACAGAGTTTTCAAGGTTGTGACCTTTCAGAAGCAGATTGCCAGACCTTTCTTCTGAGATGCCTCTGGGTGCGTTTGAACTGCCAATTTTTGGTTAGTAGTCAAGCGCTTAACCTTTTGTGCCACCCAGGGACTCCTACAGTATAATAAGGAGAACAATTATATCATTTAATCCTCACAACACACTTATGAAGTTATAATATTCCCATTTTACAGATAGAAAAACTAAGCCTTATCTCTTCCTCCCGATCAGAGATTGGAGGCTAGAGTGATATGACAGCAGTCAAGGAGCAATTAATAAAAGATGCGTTTGGGGTTTTTTTGGTGTTTTTTTTTTTTTTTTTTTTTAACACATTTGAGTCTTTGTATGTAAATTATTTACCCTAGGACATTTGTTTTGACTCTCTGAAAACCTCTGAGGCGAGGGAAATTGAGTCAGAAATGAAAATACAAATTTCTGTGCTATCCCCCTTAGATTACAGACTCTCTCTGCTTCTTGCTGCCTTGGTTTGTATTGTTTTTATTTACACCAAAAAAGCCAGAGTTGAAAGGGACCTGGAAGCCTTAACTCACCCCCTCCCCACACACACATCCACACAGTTTACAAATCCCAAAGCCGAGCTTCACAGTGGGCAGCGCCAGGCTCACAGCAACATGGCTAAGAAGTTGACGCTCTGGGATGACCACCCAGGTTTCCTGGCTTCAAGCCCAAAGCACAGAGCACGATCTGTATCTGTCTCCAGTGTTTGCACAGTGACAACACTTATTTTTATTTGTCTCCTTTATTTTGGTCAGGACTTGTTTTTCTGACTAGATGAGTGCTAAAGACCCCTCCAACTTGAACATTCTGTGACTCACACTTTGTCTTCTTACCTGTCCTTAAATCACCCCATTTAAAGTGAGCAAACACTTTGCCTGGTTCTCTAAAGCATCGGACTTCCAGGGACAAAATTAAAACTGAAGGGTGGGGTGAGTGTCAATTTGATTAAATTGTTGTCAGAGCCCTGCTGGACGCCCTTTCTGACAGAGTCGGTGAGTGATTTCCCTGTTCAGTGAACTTCCACACTCCCCCAGCCTGCACCAGGCTGCCGTGCAATTCTTGGCTAGGTTACTCCATCCCTAAAAAAGGTTGTCTCATTTCTTAATTGTTAATCCATCTCCAACATTCGAAGAATACTAAAATCTTTCGATTTCAGAAGCATTGATTTAGACTTTTCAATAATTTAACCAGAGCTTTAAAAGAATTCATCTGTTTTGGTAAGCAAGCTCGGGGAGTAGGACTAATGTAGTTAACCTAGTTAACTATCTTAAATGAGCCAACTGTTTGGGGCCATCATAACCACAGCAGCTGTGTGGCATGAAGGTCAAGGCTCAAGGCTGAACTCAGACACCCATTCATATGAAATACCTCAGCTGATTACTAAGTCATTCTTATCTATTCACTTTTAAAGGCGCTCTAAGGAGCTATACTATATGAAACAGGAGTCAGCCTAGTGTGAGTTGTGGTGTGTACTTGAAAATAACAACAGCTATTTCTTTTTTTTTTTTTCCATTAAATCTATAGTAGAGACTGTCATCGTTTGAATTATGTCCCCCAAAAAATGTGTGTATCAATTTGGCTAGGCCATGATTCCTGGTACTGTGTGATTTTCCTGTACGTTGTAAACCTGCCTCCATGATGTTAATGAGGGAGGATGGGTGGCAGTTGGGTTAGTAAGGCAGGACCTGATCTACAAGACTGGATTGTGTCCTGAGGCAATCTCTTGAGATATAAAAGACAGAAGTGAGCAGTGAGACAGGGAGACCTCATACCACCAAGAAAGCAGTGCCAGGAGCAGAGCACGTCCTTTGGACGGGGGTGCCTGCGCCGAGAAGCTCCTAGTCTGGGGCAACACTGATGAGAAGGCCAAGAGAGAGAAAGCCTTCCCCTGGAGCTGATGCCCTGAATTTGGACTTTTAGCCTACTTTACTGTAAGGAAATAAACTTCTCTTTGTTAAAACCATCCACTTGTGGTGCTTCTGTTAGAGCAGCACTAGACGACTGAGACAGAGACTTTGGTAATTCACGGCAGTCACCTCTCATTTTTTCTAAATGAACAAATTTTCCATTGAGCTTGTACAAAAGCACTGTGATGTGATTTAGAGAGCCCCAGGCAGAAGCTCAGAAAACCTGGGTTCTTGTTATGGTGCTTCCTAACTCACTCAAGGAGCTCTGGTGTTGCAGTGGTTAAGCGCTCGGCTGCTAACCCAAAGGATGGCAGTTTGAACCCACCAGCTGCTCTGTGAAAGAAGGATGTGGCAGTCGGCTTCAGTAGGGATTTACAGCCTTGGAAACCCGATGGGGCAGTTCTACTCTGTCCTACAGGGTCACTATGAGTCGGAATTGACTCAGTGGCAATGTGTTTGGGCGGTTTGGGCTAACTCACTCAGTGACCCAGGATAAGGAATTAATTTCACCAGGCCTGCCCCATTCAGAAAATAAAGACACTAGTGCAGACTATATGAGTCCCTGAGTAGTGTAAATGGTTAAGGGCTTAACTACTAGCCAAAAGGTTGGCAATTTGAATCCACCTAGAGGAGCCTCAGAAAATTGGCCTGGAGATCGGCTTCTGAAAAGTCACAGCCTTGAAAACCCTATGGAGTAGTTCTGTTCTACACACATGGGGTCACCACGAGTCGGAATTAACTGGACAGCAGCTAACAACACAGATTATCTTGACCCAGGAAGACTTTGAGGTAATAGAATAAAATCATTCAATTGGCCAGTCAATGAACCCATACACTGAATATCTACAATATGTTAGACATTTTGGGGGATACAGAGTGGTATTAATTCATTCATTCACTAAAAATTATTAGTGTGCCTCCTAGATCCCAACCTGAGTTAAGCACTGTAGAAACAGTAAAGAGAATAAGACAGACATGGTCTCTGTGCTTATTGAGTTTATATCCTAGTGAAGGATCTTGATAATTAACCAAAAAAACAGATCAATACAAAAAATAACTGTCAACATATGATCCTATGAGGGGATAAAGCAATGTGATGAAGAACACCAAGGTTGAGGGAGTGTAGATGATTTAGAATGAGTAGTCTGAGGAAGGAGTCCTTGGGTAGGGCAAATGCTTCACATGCTCAGCTGCTAACTGAAAGGTTGGAGGTTCAAGTCTACCCAGAGGTGCCTCAGAAGAAAGGCCTGGTGATCTACTTCCAAAAAACCAGCCATTGAAAACCCTATGGAGCACAGTTCTAGTCTGATACACATGGAACCGCCATGAGTTGGAATCAGCTAGACAACTGGTTAGTCTGGGGAGGCTTCTATGACTAAGTGAATTTTAAACTTAAACTTGAAAGATGCAAAGGAGTCAGCCATGGGAAGAGTGGGAAATGCCTGGGAGAAAATGTTTCTTCCATGAGGAACAGTAAGTGCCAATGTCTCAGGCAAGAAATAACTGGGAACATTCCAGGAACTGTCAGAAGGTCAGTGTGGTTAGAGCTTAGAGAGAAAGTTGAAATGATTTAGGCACAAATCTCTGCCACAAGTTACTCACCATATAGAAGACAAGATAAGATGTTTATAAATATAGTTCAAGGTAAAGTCTCCAAAAAGGACTAACTTCTATGAAAGAACAGACTGAGTGCTGCATGTCCAGATCTGTGGAAGGACTTTTGTTGTTTTTAGGTGACATCGAGTCAATTTTGACTTACAGCAACCTCATGTGACAAATTAGAGTTGCTCCAAGGATTTTCTAGGCTGTAATCTTTATGAGAGCAGATTGCCAAGTCTTTCTTCCCAGGAGCCCTGGGTGGGTTCAAACCACCAACCGTTTGGTTAGCAGCTGAGGGCTTAACCACTGCACCAACAGGGCTCCTTGTGGAAGGACTAAGTTGAGGCAAATAGGAGAAATGGGCTGAGTTGAGTCTAAGAGGGTTGCTCTATCAGTTAGTTCTTATACACACAAACAACCCCATGACCTAGTGATTTAAAGCAGCAGCTATTTATTTAGCCCATGATTCTAAGGGGTGTCAGTTTAGGTGGGCTCAGCTGGGTAGTTCCTCTGATCTTGGCTTGGCCGTCAGCTTAGGTGTCTCTGATTTCCATCAGTCTCAGCTTCCGTGTTTCCCTCATATCCCTCCAGCATGTTCTCTAGCCAAGGCCATGGTGAAAGCACAAGAAAGGCAATTATGCCAAAGAGTTAAGTGAAAGTCTGCAAGGCTTCCAGAGGCCTAAGCTCTGAATCAGCACACTGTCACTTCTGCATTTTATTGGTTAAAGCAAGTCACAGAATCAGCCTAGTGTCACAGAGGGTGGAAACTACAGAGTTACAGGGTAAAGGGCATGAATTCAAAGAGGCCATTAATTGGTGTTATCACTACCATCGGTGCACGGCAGTTGTTAGCTAACCAGTTGTTGTGGAGTCAGCTCTGACCCATGGTAACCCCATGCGTGTCAGAGTAGAACTGTGCTCCATAGGGTTTTCAATGGCTGATTTTTCAGAAGTAGGTCACCAGGCCTTTCTTGCAACGAGCCTTGGGGTGGACTTGAACCTCTAACCTTTTGGTTAGCAGCCAAGCACATTAACCATTTGTACCACCCAGGGACTCCTGTTGTTAGCTAGAGGAGCCTAAAGCATTGTAACTGGGGGGAGAATTCAGATGGCAGTTGATAGAGGGGCAAGACTGCAGTCAATAAAGCAAAAATATGTCAGATTTGAAGAGTGAAATGGGAGACTCAGCAATGGAAGTGGAAGCCAGGAGGAATAAGTGCATGAGGCTTGAGGAATGGGGTAGGCAAGAGGCTCAAAACTAACTTTATGGATATTAGAAGACAGAATATTGTCCATCCCCTTGTCTGCAGTGCCTGGTGTGTGGCACTATATGCAGCCGGTTCCACATTTGATCCCAGGATCGCTTGTTGCAACCCCACTCCTGGTAATATTTCCACATTGTAAAAAGGTTGTGGTCTGGAAAAGAACTCATCAAGATGTTGACGTTTGAGTTAGGTCTTTAAAGCTGGGTAGATTTTATGTGGACAACCCACTTTGGGCACTTATGGTATTATGATTATGATTATTCTTAGACCAGAGTTAATGGAAATCATTGAGACCAAAGAAATAGGACTTGTTGATGTCCCAATTCCTTTAAATGTATGGTTTTCAAACTTGTTCTTAATAGAAAAAAACTTTTTTGTTGTTCTTAAAAATATACACAGCAAAACATACACCAATTCAGCAATTTCTACATGTACAATTCAGTGACATTGATTACATTCTTCAAGTTGTAATGAAATTTTACATGGAACCCTGAATATGAAAAACAGTTGATGGCATATCTTAACCACATGTGCTTATTTCCTAAGTTCCTTTTTATAACACTTACTTATTTAAAAGCCCATCACGTAAAACACTGAGGGTATTCTAATAAAAGGAAAATTTGAAATCAGGAGTTATGGATAAGAGTTATGGTCTTAAAACAGCTTCAGCATCTAATATATTTTGGTGTTTTGTTTGACTTGTGCAGAAATGAGAAAAATCTTCTTTCACCCAGGTAAGTAGTAGTACTCACTTATAGTCTTACCTGAGTGGAAAAGCATCACCCTGTGGTTAAAACAAAATCCCATTACAGGGTTACAGCCTTCTAATCAATGACATATTTCAAAGGAATATGTATGTATATATAACCTGACTTATATATATATATATATATATATATACACACATATACACACATACATATATATATGTAGAGAGAGAGATGTATATAGGTGTGTGTGTATATATATATATATATATATATATATAAACCCATTGCCATCGAGTTGATTTCAACTCACGGCAACACTGTAGGACAGAGATCTGCCTCATAGGGTTTCCAAGGAGCTGGTGGATTCAAACTGCCAACCTTTTGGTTAGCAGCCAAGCTCCTAACCACTGCACCACTAGGGCTCCATATATATGTGTATATATTATTAGATATATATGTGCGTTTTATATGTATATATATGTATACACACACGCACACACACATATACACATATGCATGTATGTATGTATAGGAGTCCTGGTGCAGAGTTAAGTATTCGTCTGCTAACGAGAAAGTCGGCAGTTCAAATCCACTGGCTACTCCTTGGAAACTCCGTGGGACAGTTCTACTCCGTCCTATAGGGTCATTATGAGTTGGAATTGACTCAACAGCAAAGGGTTTGGTCTTTTTTTTAAATTTTTCTGTATGTATATATACAGAGAAAGAGAGAACAGTGGTGGTTCAGTGGTAGAATTCTTGCCTTCCAAGTGGGAAATCTAGGTTCAGTTCCCAGACAATGCACCTTATCTGCAGCCACCACTCATCTGTCAGTTGGGGACTTTTGTGTTGCTATCATGCTGAACAGGTTTCAGCAGAGCTTCCAGACTAAGGAAAGGTCTGGGAAGAAAGGCCTGGCACAGTCTGATCAACTACCTATCACCGGGATGGTTCAGGATCAGGCAGCGTTTTCATTCTGTTGTGCTTGGGTCACCATGAGTTGGGGGCCAATTTGAGAACAGCTCACAACAATAATAAATCAGGGGGAGGGCAAGGAGAGAGTAAAACAGACTATGGTTATTGGAGAAGATTTACTCCAAGGCCTACACGCACACAAAAAGCTAACTTGATAGCCCAAGTTTACCCTTTAGTAGCCATCATTGCATTTAAATTGGATATATGATGTAACCGAGTTTGCCCATTACTTTTCATTACAGTTGTTAAAGTAAAAATGTTTTAAGTTAACTTATACCCTCGTGGGGTCAAATGTACTTCTGCATAAGCACCTATCATTCCCTGGAACACAGTTTTGGAAAAACTATCTTAAAAGGAAAGAGAAGGTAGGAATATAGACGTGCTATGGTCTTGGGAAAGAATGCAGTAGGAAAAACATGGACTTTGGAGCCATATTTGTTTTCAACTCCCACCTGTGTCACTTACTAGCAGAATGACCTTAGTCATGTTCTTAAATCTCTTTGAGCCTTAGTTTCCTTCTCTTTAATAGAAGGATTCCAATCCTTATTTCCTTCAGTTGTTTTGAGAACTGAAATGGGGTGATACCCAAATAGTGCTGAGTGGAGTGTATGGCACACACTAGACCCTTAATAAATGTTACTTCTTTTCCCAACCCCGTTCAATGTCTTCTGTATCAGGAGATCTTTGATTTGCTCAAATGTTTCTCTGGATGCCCCCATGTTCTAATAGCATCGCCTGTCAGGTTGCATCCATAATGTTTGTAATTCAGGTAGCAAATTGATTTTTGAAAGCACTCTGGGCCTACTCTGTCCATGTCAGATGAGCTCCAAGCATTAATTATGCACCAATATTGACATTTTTGTCTGACAATGTCTAATGTCACCATATTCAAATCTGGCTGTTTCCTTATTAGAAAACCCTTTGAAATGTGGCCTTGGGAGAGATAGTACGTGTCACCTGCAGTGTTTGAGATGTCCCAGGATTGAAGCCCTCAATTAAAATTAAAGACAATGTGCGTCCTTGTCCTGGGCCCTGATGAGAATGAGCTCGTGTGATTCACGGAAGTGGCTTGAGGTGCAGCTGCACCAAGCATTGCTTGAAAGAAGGCAATCAAATCTTCTTTGGTAAACTGCACACGGTGGTGATGTGAACAATTTGAATACATTTGGATTTGCAGCATACAAGAGTTGGACATTACAGTTTGTATTTGGAAACCTAGTATTCACTAATTAGTATGACCAACCATAAATATTTGGTCAGGTCTGCCTGATTTCACAGAATTATTAGAGAAATTGGGATCAACTTATTTTCAAAGGAGACTCATAATCATGCAAATGCCAGTGCCTCTGACTTGAACTGAGCTAATAAACCAAAGTCAATCTCATTCAAAAGTTCTTACTGGATTCATTTAATTCACTCAGCAAATACTCATTGTGCTCTGACTGTATGCCAGCCACTATTCTAGGCACTGGGAACACAGCTGGGCAAAACACGCAAGGTGTGCTCTCGTAGAGCGTTCATTCTAATGAAGCATCTTTTTAGATGTTCCAATTTCTGAGACTTTGGAGAAGATGATTTTGCAAGGCAGAGAGAGGAAGCTGGATGAGTCTCTCCTATGAGTTTAGGATTTTCATGAAAATAAATGAGTTGTTACTTCCATCTCAAGCAACTCCTAAGAAACATACTCAAGTGTCCTGAGTAACAATTAATGTTTCCCTCATATTGAGCTGCATCCTGCAAATGATATCAGAGAAGTTGTAGAATAATTGTTCTACTTACTCTGTATTATGCATTTTCTGGAGGGGAATTAGCTGAGCGATGGTTGAAATGTCTATTTGCCCATTAAATTAAAAAGAAAAGGACCTTCACTTCTGGTAATGAATAGCTAATGTAAGTGATGTTATAGATATCTGAAAAATGGAGGGGGGTGTTGTATAACTTAAAATGTATATTCTTTCTTCATTCCCCTCCTACTTTTTTATCTCTTTCCACAACATTTTATTATGGAGGGAGGCTCCTGAGCCTCCAGAGCAGGCCCCAGGTTCTGCTCATCACTTACACAACCTGCCTTATATCCAGGTAAGGCTGTCTCCTTGGGAAAATCAGCCAGTCTCTGGCAGTTCCAGCTTCTGTGTTTTATCAGTCAGGTTTCTACAGAGAAATAGAATTAGTAGTAGATAAATATGATAGACCGATAGATAGATAGGTACATAGGTAGATAGATAGGACATATACATAGATGTAAATATAGATAAAGATAAAGAGGTTTATTTCAAGGAATTGGTTTATTTTATTGTGGGGACTGACAAGTCGAAAATCCATAGCTCAGGCCAGCACACTGGAAACTCTTAGGCAGGAGCTGATGCTGTAGTGTTGAGGCAGAATTTCTTCTTTCTCAGAGAAACCTCAGTTTTGCCCTTAAGATCTTTCAACTGATTGGATGAGTCCTACTCAGATTGTTGATGATAATCTTTAATTAAAGTCAAGTGATTGTAGATGTCAACCGTATCTACAAAACACCTTCACAGAAATACCTACATTAGTGTTTAGTGAATAACTGGATACTATAGCCTAGCCAGGAGTTCTGGTGGCGCAGTGGTTAAGAGCTCAGCCCCTAACCAAAAAGTCAGGAGTTCAAATGCACCAGCTGCTCCTTGGAAACACTATGGGGCAGTTCTATTCTGTCCTATAGGGCTGCTATGAGTCAGAATTAACTTGACAGCAACGGGTAGAGCTTAGCCAAGTTAACACATCAGACGACCCATCACACTGTTATCCAGAGAACTCTATAAACTGAGGCAGAATGGCTCTCAAGTCCTGGCCATTCCTTTCTCCACTCAGTGTGCTGGCTCCAAAGGGTAGGACAGACATAGGCGGGGTAGAGGAATAGGGAGCTCTCTTTGGGCCTCCAGGCTAAGCTATGTGCTCAAATCCAATATTTATCAGAAATCCCTTGCTTGGGAGAGCAGGCACTTGCAGAGTTAGTAGTAAAGTGATATCTCAAGCTCTCATCTCTTACTGTTCCATGCATGTAACTCCCTTAGGTGGGGAACTATGGTGGAAGGATAGCTGAATCACAGAGTAAGTTCTAGGCATTTTTGGGTCTCGCTGAAATTTCATCCTCAGTGCACCAATACCTTGTCCTGAGCACCCACTATGTGCCAGAGATTTCACATGTATTATTTCTTAGAAACCTCACAATTCTAGGAGAAGACATTATTAATTTCATCTTATTTATGAGAAGAATGAAGCTCAGAGAGGTTAAATGACTTGCTTCATCATTCTAACCAAGACCTGTTGGACTGCAAAGCATTTAGTCTTACCAATATACTCAAGGACAGGGCCAGCATCCCCTTCTGACCTTTATCACCCCCATCCATCATTCTTCTTTCCCACTTCCTTTATCTTCCTTTGATGCTTTGTTCTGAAAAGTACATATGACAATTGGTAGTACTACCTTGCTTGTTTTAATAGTGGTGGGTAGTGTCTGGCTGATTGTATAGCAAAGTGGTAGCTAACATTTACTTACTACTTGTAAGGATCATTGTTAATAACTTTACATTCATTATTTCCTTATATCCTTTCAACCACCTGATGAGGTGGGTTCTCACACAGACTTCAAAAGAATAAGGCAATGGAGGTCAAATATGGTAAATAGCCTACCTGCCATCACATACGTAGGAAATAGAGAACCCAGGATTTGAATTCAGAAAGCCTCCTCTAGAAGCCATGAGTGAAACCCAGCACTCTGGTTCAGATGATTTTGTATCAACCAGTGTAGCACCCTACACCTCAGTCTTTGATTTCTTTCCCACCCCTGTTTGCACAAGTCCCTGCTCAGCCTCAAAATCTGTTCAGACACCCAGGTCTCCAAGCAGTTGTCTGGATTTTCTATACCTGGGAGAAGCTCTGAGGGTGTAGAGAAGAGAAGGAGTCACCATGCATCAAAAGAGCTGCAAGCTAGCCACCTGCAAATCCCGTTTCCCTGCCTACTTCCAATCAGCATTTCCCTCTACCCTTGGCACTGTCCCTCTGTGGCTTTAATGAAACTGAAGTCAACATAGCACCACTTAATTGGTCTTTTCTTTTTATTTGTGCTGAAGCAGAGTAGGTGATGTTAGCAGGAAAGGGTCAGAGAAGGCAAATGTCTACCTTACAGGGCTTCCTAGAAACCCTATATTCTCTAGGCCAGTGGGTAAACTTTACATCTGGGCACCTGGGTATCGTAACATTGATAATAGCCATAAAAGGAATAACAGTAAATAATAACATTCTCACAACCCTTTACTGTTTATAAAGTCTGTTCACACCCATTTGCATGCAATTTAGTCCTCCTAACACCCTTGGAAGCAGCAGTCAAGAAATCAAAAGATGCATTGCATCGGGCAAATCTGCTGCAAAAGAACTCTTTAAAGTGTTCAAAAGCAAAGAAGTCACCTTGAAGACTAAGGTGCGCCTGACCCAGGCCATGGTGTTTTCAATCGCCTCATATGCATGTGAAAGCTGGACAATGAATAAGGAAGACCAAAGAAGAACTGATGCCTTTGAATTGTGGTGTTGGCAAAGAATATTGAATATACCATGTTCTGCCAAAAGAACGAACAAATCCATCTTGAAAGAAGTACAACCAGAATGTTCCTTAGAAGCAAGGATGGTGAGACTACATCTCACATACTTTGGACATGTTATCAGGAGGGATCAGTCCCTGGAGAAGGACATCATGCTTAGTAAAGTACAGGGTCAGCAAAAATGGGGAAGACCCTTAATGAGATGGATTGACACAGTGGTTCCAACAATGGGCTCAAGCACACCAATGATTGTGAGGACAGCATAGGACCTGGCAGTGTTTCGTTCTATTGTACACAGGGTCGCTATGAGTTGGAGTTGACTCGACGGCACCTAATAACAACAACTGCCTTCTACAGTGGGAATAATTATGACACTTTTTATATCTATAGATCTAGCCTTTCATGGTAGTGATACTTAGCCCTGGAAACATCTAGGGTTTGTGGATTAGGGACAACTGTGAACCATGCCAAAGGAAGTGGGAAAGACACAGGGCTGAGGTCCAGGAGTCTTAAGCCATGAATTGCAGATGTGACTTTGAGCAGTTTCACTTCTCAAGTCTCAGTTTCCTCCGTACAATCTTGTTGTGTTGTTAGGTGCTGTCAAGTTGGTTCCTACTCACAGAGACCCTATGTACAACAGAACAAAATGCTGTCTGGTCCTGTGCCATCCTCACAATCGTTGCTATGTTTGAGCCCATTGTTGCAGTCACTGTGTCAATCCGTCTCATTGAGGGTTTTCCTCTTTTTCACTGACCTTCTACTTCACCAAGCATGATTTCCTTCTCCAGGGACTGGTCCCTCCTGATAACATGTCCAAAGTAAGTGAGACAAAGTCTTGCCATCCTAACTTCTAAGGAGCATTCTGGCTGTATTTCTTCCAAGACAGATTTGTTCGTTCTTCTGGTAGTCCATGGTATAGTCAATATTCCTTGCCAACACCGTAATCCTGCACAACAGACATCATGATTTGAAGAGGTAGCACAACTCAAATGCCTACAACAGTGCCTGACTTATAGAAGGGGCTCAAAATTGTTGATTTCCTTCATCCTTTTTATTTTTTAGCACAGTACATGCTCAATAAATCCTTGCATAATTTAACTGAGTTGGGAGAGATCCTGGTGACCCCATTTATGATGAAGATATATATTTTGTGGTGGTTAATTACATGAACACTGGAGTAAAATTACTTAGATTTTAATCTCCATTCCTCCACTACTAACAAGGGCAAACCAGCAAGTGTTTTAATCACTCTGAAGCACCTAACCTATGTAACGGGTAAAACAGTACCTATTTTATTGATTTATTGTAGATATAAGGCAGGTAAAGAACATATTACAGTGCTACAAACACATAATTGGTAACTGTCGGTTGGGTTGTTAGGGTTGTTCTCCACTCCTTCTCCTCCTGATCTTCCTTCTCTTCTTCAGATGATTGCCTTTAAGAGCTATGGAATGACCATGCAATCCAGTCTAATAGCTCCATCCCACATCATCAACACATCTGCCAAAAATTCTCCTACAATATCAGAGAGTATGGGAACATTTAGAAACTGTTTCCAACTTCTAAGCAATTGTCTTCTATCTCTGCTGCTGCCTTGGACATTAGTAATTGGTGCCACCAAGGCCTGCAGCTGTCCTCTGCTTGAGCAGAAGCCCTGCCCATGGGAATGAAATGGATTCAAGTCTGGAAGAAGCTCCTGCAAGAGGGAAGACCAGGTTGAGCTGGCCTCAAAGAAAGGAGATGACGTTCATATTCCTCCTGGCATTTCCATCTTACTCTCTAGAGTTTTCTGAAATGAGAAGTCAAGACATCAACTAATAGAGCCACATGCATACCAAGCAAGGGACAAATCCAAGGCAGAGATATGCATACAAATCCTGGGTCCTTTAGAAATGACCCAGCCCTGCCTATATTACCGTGAGTGACTTTCCCAAGGTCACACAGGGAGTGGAGTCCTCTCTGCATGGAAGATCACTGGTTATACAACTTCCAGGGGTATAATTTACATAGAGTACAATGTGAATGGTGCCCCCTAGAGGGTTGCACCAAAGCAACCCTGCCTCTTTCTTCTGCCACATTCTCTTCCTCTATGTATGTATGCACAATTTATGAATTGTAAATAACATCATCTCCTGATAAGATCACCCATTCCTCTCCTCCACACCACCATCAACAAGAGTGAAGAGAGGGCAAGAAGTCCATCCCTCCCTCCCTACCAACAATCACAGCTTCCTCATCTCAGTCTGGCATGGAGACCTTCAGGATTAATCCTGTCATGCACTGTGTCCCTGTGTATATCAATCACCACAAAAGGCTGGGACTTTGAAGTCATCTCTCATAACCAGACTCTCATCCCCACACTGTTCTAGATATCCTCAAATCCCTCTCTCTTTGCAACACCTCAAACCTTTCCACAGTGCCTACTGCAAATCAGGGTCTTCCATCAGCAAAATCTGCATTTTCAACCACTTTTCTGGAGGTTCCTTCCAGCTTCTTGGTTGTATCAGTTTCCGGTGGTAACAAATTACACAAACTTGGTGGCTTAAAACAACATAAATTTATCAACTCACAGTTCTGGAGGCCAGGAATCCAACATCAGGGTGTCAGCAGGGCCACGCTCCCTCCAAAGGCTCTAGAGGAGAAGCCTTCTTTGCCTTTCTAGCTTCTGGTGGCTTCAGGCACACCTTGGTTTGTGGCTACAGAACTGCAGTCTCTACCTCTGTTTTCACATGGCCTTCTCTTTTTGTGAAAACTTCCTCTGCCGTTCTCTTATAAGGACACCTGTTATTGGATTTAGGGCCCACCCGAATAATATAGTATGATCTAATCTTAAGATCCTTAATTACATCTGCAAATACCCTTTTTCAGACAAAGTAACATTCACAAGTTCCACCAATCAACCCACTAAACAGGTCTACCTGAAATCTAACTCTTTCCTAAAGAAATTTCTTCTCCCAGAGCCTTCTCATCTACTGAGCCTGAAGAAGCTGAGATTGATGGTCTCTTCTTTCTTCTTCACCTCTTCTAGATCATTCTTCTTTTCTCCTACACATACACACCTCAGAATTGAAGCTTATGCTCTCAGACTATGCCACCTCTACAACCTACTTGAGCAATGCCTCATACACAATAGGCTCAAAAAATGTTTCTTAAATAAATGAATGAATTAATTAATTAATTTATTAATTAACTATATCACCAAGATTTATGCATCATGTTAGGCCAAGGAAATTATTTAAGGACACTCTTGCTAAATCAGCCCAGCTCCTGGGAAATGAGGCAGCATGATGCACTCGGGGAAATTCACACTGGGAGTCAGAAGACTTGGTTTCCAGCTCCAGCTTTTCTACTACTTGACTGTTGTGTGACTATGGGTAAGTGATTTACGCTCTGGGTCCCCATTTCCTGAGCCATATTATGGCATATTGGGATCAAATCATATTTGATGATTATGTCCTCCAGAATTTTAAACTTATTTGATGCTGAATCAGAGAATGTATGTCATTCAATGGCCTCTCTACTTGATCACTAAGAAATTGCAGGAGTAGTGGATAAAAATGATCATTAAAATGAAAAAAAAAAAATCTTTCTCATATACATTACTTATTGCTCTTGACAGCCTCCATTAGAATTTCAACAATAAGCTTTTTTTATTATTATTACTCATTTGTTTATGGGTCTGCTGGATGCTTCTTCTGCTCTTGGCTGAGCTCACTTATCCATCAACTGGCAGGTTAGCTGGGCTGGCTGAGATGACTGGGGCCACTCTCTACATGGCTTTCAGCTTCTAGAAGGCTAGTTTGGGCTTCTACTTACAGTGGTGGTAGCAGGGTCTTAAGAGGGAGAACACAAGCGTGCAAGGTCCTCTTGATACCCAGGTATGGAACTGGTCACTTCCATCACTTTTTATTGGCCAAAGGAAGACCAGATTCAAGGGTTGGGGAAATAGATTCCATTTCTTGATGGGAGGCATTTCAAAGGGCATGGATACAGGGAGGAGGCCATCTTTTAACTTACAACAAATTGTCTGCAGGTGTCATATTCAATAAATAAATTAAAATATCTCCTTTTCCAGAAAATTTAGGTAATGATAGCTAATATTTAATTGCAACCTCCTATGTATTTAAGGAACCCTGGTGGTGCAGTGGTTTTCAACCGCTAAACCAAAAGGTTGGCGGTTCGAACTCACCAGCCACTCCACGGGAGAAAGATGTGGCAATCAGCTTCTGCAAAGACTACAGCCTTGGAAATCATATGGGGCAGTTCTATTCTGTCCTATAGGGTCGCTATGAGTTGGAATCAACTCGATGGCACACAACAACATGTGCTCTTTGGAGTCCTTGGTTTGCGCAAACGATTAATGTGCATGGCTGCTAACTGAAAGATTGGAGCATTGAGTCCACCTGGGGTGCTTGGAAAGAAGGCCTGTAGATCTACTTCCAAAAAGCCATCCATTGAAAACCCTACAGAGTACAGTTGTACTCTGACACACATGGGGTTGCCTTGAGTCAAAATTGACTTGACAGCAGCTAGAAAGGGCATGGTACTGGTCCATGCTCTTTATCTTTCCCCTTCTAGATGTTTCTTTCCATGTGGAAGAACTTCCATTAGAGTAATGCTTATTGACCCACTCCAAGCCCTCCTTTACCCCTCTCCTTGGGGGATGTAGTGACTTGTCTATGTGGTAAATTTGGCCGAGGAATTGGTACATGGAGGCTTGTCCCTTTTTCTCCGCTTCCTCCAGGGAACCAGCTTACCTTCAAAAGGCATTTGTTCAGGATTGCTCTTGGCCATGCAGAAGCTTAGTGATAAAGCCTACCCCACAAGGGGAGGTCTTCCCTGGACCTATGTTACATGTAACTGAGTGGGAAGTCTGCCCAGTTTCAGGGTTTTAGTATCAAACCCCATTGCCATCGAGTTGATTCCAACTCATAGCAACCCTACAGGACAGAGTAGAACTTCCCCGTAGGGTTTCCAAGGAGTGCCTGGTGGATTGGAACTGCCGACCTTTTGGTTAGCAGCCAAGCTCTTTACCACTGTACCACCAGGGCTCCAGTTTTAGAATTAGGAAACCCATTTTCTACTGACATAAGCTACATTCATCTTATTTTCCTACTTTTTAAATTCTATTTCCCAGTAAGTTTAGAACTTGGACAGGGAAGAGGATTGCTAGTTATTGGGCTATCTCAAATACCCCAACTAGGCACTTTAAATACATTATCTTATTTAATCTTCACCACAGTCTTGCAGTGTAGGTACTATCCCAATTTTACAGAGCCGCAAAATGAAGGTGAAATACCTTGATCAAAGTCACCCAGCTAAAAAAGTGATAATAAGATTTGAACCTATGTTTGCATTTCCCGTAAGTCCTTGATTTTTTTGTCTTGAAACCACAGAGGGTCAAAGATACTGACGGCGTTTCAGCTCTGGCCCTCACCAGCCGTATGACACTCAAGACATCAATTCACCATGATGAGCCTCAAGTTTACCCTCTGTAAAATGGGACCAACAGTACTAGCCTTAGCTACATCAAAAGTTGTGAGGATCGCATAAGATGTGGTAAATGAAAACACCTTGAAAAGTATCAACTACCATTCGCCTAAATAATTGTTTTTCAAACCATGTAAAGAAAGTATCTCTTAATCCCAAACGTGGGAAAAACAAATTAGGAAACAGTCATAAACCGAAGAAATCTTTTGTAAATATGTCTGTCTCAAAGGAAAGACAAGATTGAGCTTCATTTCAGCTGACTTTCCAGTCTATGTTTTTATTCTCATCCCAATGTGCTGCAGCCCATGTGAAAATGTCTGATAAACTAGAGCTTATTTTGATGCACGGGGAAAGAAGATGTTTTCTATTCCAAGCACCCATATCTCGTCTGAATATTTTTCTTCATATTCTTCTGGGGGTTTTGATCTCACGTTATTTATCTTTTAACTTGCAGGGTGGTGGAAGAATACCTACAGGACTTTTCAATTATTTATTGTAGAAGGCATTTAAGACCTGGTTTCAGAGTTGATTTCTGGATTTCTACACTCACTCATGCAGATCAGGAAGTTGGTCTCACCCCCTGGGAGGAGAGTGCGGTGAAGGTCGAAGAATGTGTCTGACTGACGCGTAGGACCTCAGACGCTCTGAACCAGACCTCTGTCTCCACGTGGGGGGCAGCAACATCCATGTGATGGAAGGGGCTGCTGGGAAACTCTTCCAGCCACCTGACTCTTCAGCTTGGTCTCTGACCTCTTCTACTTTTCTGCCATGAAAGAAGAATCCATGCCTCTAGTTAAAAATAGAATTTGACTCAATTGCAATTCAATAGATGTTTATTGAGTGTGTTATTTTGTGCCAAGGGGACAGTAGTTGTTCAGTGGCAGAATTCTTGTCTTCCATTCAGGAGACCCAGGTTTCATTCCTGGCCAGTGCACCTCAAGAACAGCCACCACTCATCTGTCACTGGAGGCTTGCGTGTTACAGCAGAGCTTCCAGACTAGGACAGACTAGGAATAAAGGTCTAGTGATCCACTTCCAAAAATAGGCCAGTGAAAGCCCTATCGATCGCAATGGTCCAATCCGTAACTGATCATGGGGATGGCACATGACTGAGCAATGTTTCATTCTGTTGTGCACAAGGTCGCCATGAGTTGGAAGCTGACTTGATGGAAGCTAACAATAACATGTTGTGCCCAGTATTGTGCTAAGACTTGAAATATGAAAACTATTCATTATTCATGTGAGAAGTGGTCAAGAGTATTCAGGAATCAGACTGCCTGTGTTCAAATCCCATACTCCACTCATGGGATGTGGGATGTTAGGCATGTCTCTTAACCTGTTTGAGCCTGAGTTTCCTCCTCCATAAAATGGGGATGATAATAATAATAATAATACCAACCTTATAGTATTGATGTCCCACACAGAAAACATAACACAGTGCCTGTCGAATGACTGTCCATTAATAAGATGAAGATAAGGATAAGGATGGTGTTCTAAATACAAGTAAGCAAGAGAAGCATGATCCTTGTCTTCATCGACCTTATACTCTAATGGGGAGCATAGACATTTATCAAACAACCACATGAATATATACTTACCAAAGTGTTAGGGTGGATTATGTTTTTGTCTTTCCAACATCTATCCCACTGTGTAGCAGCCATGTGCATTTGGGGTGGGGACAGGAACTGAGTCCAATCTCAGCTCTACCAATGTGCCCTAAATTGTCCAATCCAATCTGTGTCATTCCATCCCATCACCACTGATGGATGCAGAAGCAGTCAAGTGACCTAAGTCAATCTAATCAACAGGAAGTCCAAGACTTTTATAGTGGGGAAGAGACTCCCTTTCTCTGCCACTGAATATGACAGAGGAAGTATTTGACCCAGCAGTGATTGGCAACCGTTTTTCAATGGAGTAGCCTTGGTGGCGCAGTGGTTAAAGGCTTGGCTGGTAATCCAAAGGTTCAAATCCACCAGCTGCTCTCTGGCAGAAAGATGTGGCAGTCAGCTTCCCTAAAGATTACAGCCATGGAAACTCTATGGGGCAGTCCTACTCTGTCCTATAGGGTTGCTGTGAGTTGGAATCGACTTGATGGCAATGGGTTTGGTTTTTTATTTATTTATTTATTTATAATGTGGTGATGGCTGAACCCACCTAGTTCAGGAGGAAGCTAATACTGTGGAGATTAGAAATTTGATACATAAAGAAAGTGAGTCTTTGGTAATACTATTGAGCCACTGAATCAAGCCTCACTACCATATCTTGGGAACATTCAGACAAATAAATTGTCATTTTACTTAAGCCAGTTTTGAGCTGGATTTTAGTTGTTTTCAATTAAACAATTTCTGACTAATACAAGTGCTATGAATAAAAATCACAGGGTATTGTGAGAGCATATATCTCAGTTATTTGCTCTAATATGGGCACAGGAGATGTTCAAAGTAGAAATCAGAACAGAAGTTCTGGTGGGTGAAATGTATTAAAATCAGTCTGCCTCTGCTCCTCTGTGCCAGGCCCTATGGGCATCCAGTCTCCCTCTTCCTTCTCTGGCTGCAGGTGCCACCACTGACCCTCATCTGCAGACAGCTCTGGGGTTCATTTCAACATAAGTCAGGACAAGAAGTGTGTGTCAGCATCTTGAGCTCATTTCCAGCCTTGAAGACTTGACACATTTCTCATCACTGCACCCCAACTTCTTCCTTAAGCCTGGTCTTTATTCTTCCTCCAGCCCTGCATGCCTTAGTTCCTAGAAATTTAGGTGAGTGCTTTTTTCTGATAATGTGTCCAGGACCCCAGGTCCTACATAGGTCTGGGCCTTCACTTCTCTTATAATTGTGCATTGTAAAGATTGAAAGAAATAATGCATGTAAAACAAGTAGCATAACGCACACACCTAGCATGTGCCCACTAAATAATAGTTTCCTTCTCCTTCCTCCAATAGAATTTAAAGTTTCTCTCATCTTCTGGTTTGGATACTGTACTCTACCCTTTCTTTTGGACTTTTTTTTTTTTTAAGATAGACTGCTTATCAAATCACCATTGCTCATTGGATGCCCAACTCTTTGCCCTTGCTAAACAAGTCAGTTCCCCATGGTCCCCTTATGATAAACCACATCTGGCAATAGCAGATACTGGTGATGCCCAATGAAACGACAAATCACATCTGCCAGACTGCAATCCAGAGTGTAATTTCCACAGGGGCCGAGGTTGTCTATCCTGTCCACCTTGTACCCACACACAACAACATGAAGCCCAGCACATGGCAGATTCTTGATAAATATTTGTTAAATTGATCAATGTCCCTCATTGTACTGAAATTACCTATGTAAATGTCCTGTCCTTCCTTCTACACTGAAACCTGCCATTGGGCAGCATCACTGTCTAATCACCTTTGTAAAACCAGAGTCTAGCACAGAACCTGGATCAGAGTAAGAGGCTCAGTATATAGTGGTTGAATTCTTGGCTTCTTCCGTGAGGCTGATTACCCCAGCTAAATAAGATCTGTTTCCTTTAAATACTCACAATTACTTGAATGGAGCCCTTTTGACACACTTATCCTAATTCTGCCTTGTGCTGTTGTGATTTTCGAGAGTGACTTTTTACCCCCATAAGACCATGAGCTCTTCTGAAGGCAAGGGCCACTTCTAATACACCTTCTGAGGCTCTCACTGGTTACACAGAACCAGAAGCATAATAGAAGTTCAGTAGACATATTTGTTGAGTGAAGAGGTAGATGACTGAATAAAAGAATGAATAAGAGAAGAATGAGAATTGACAGTAGTTAAGTTGTAAGGAGCCCTGGTGGCGCAGTAGTTAAGCACTTGGCTGTTAACTGAAAGATCAGCAGTTTGAACCCATCAGTCGCTCATGGGAGAAATGTGGCGGGCTGCTTCCATAAAGATTTATAGTCTTGGAAACCCCATAGGGAAGTTCTACTCTGTCCTATAAGGTCACTGAGTTAGAATTGACTCGATGGAAATGCTGCGTTTTGTTTGTTTTTTGGGTGGGGGCAGTTAGTTAAGCTGTGATCAAGATACATTAACAGCTATCTTGTTCATTTTATTACCACCTTTCCCTACCAGACTGTAAATTCTCTGAGACCAAGACTCATATCTAACTTCTTCACCCTGAGTCTTCAGAGTTTAAAACACAGTAAGAAGACCTAGTGGCACAATGGTTAAGTACTCAGTTACTAACCAAAAGGTCCAAAACTTAGTCACATGATAAATACTAGTTGAAAGAGAGGCTGGGCAATAGAATCTTTTTGCTTGATGCCTTGTTACTCCAAATAAAATTAAGGTCTACTACGAAGAAATAAGGAGCCCTGGTGGTGCAATGGTTAAATGCTTGGCTGCTAACTGAAAGTCTGGAGATTCAAAACCCACCCACAGGCTTCCCAAGAGAAAGACCTGGCGATCTGCTCCCATAAACCTTATAGCCTAAAGAAGTAAAATTATCACTACTTGCAGATGACATGATCCTGTATATAAAAGACCCTAAAGATTCCACAAGAAAACTGCTGGAACTAATAGAAAAATTTAGCAACATTGCAGGATACAGGGTCAACACACAAAAATCAATTGGGTTCCTCTACACTAACAAAAACTACTCCAGAAAAGAAATCAAGAAAACAATACCATTTACAATAGCCCTCAAATTAATAAAATACCTAGGGATTAACCTAACAAGGGACATAAAAGACTTACACAATGATAATTATGAAACACTGCTGCAAGAGACTAAAAGAGACCTACAAAAATAGAAAGACATCCTGAGCTCACGGATAGGGAAGCTTAAAATAGTGAAAATGTCGATACTACCTAAAGCGATCTACAGATTCAATGCAATCCCAATACAAATCCCAACCAACAATATTCTTTACTAAAATGGAAAAAAGAATGACCATCTTCACATGCGAAGGAAAGAAACCCTGAATAGCCAAAGCAATATTGAAGAAAAAGAACAAAGCAGGAGGCCTCGCATTCCCTGAGATCAAAACATGTATACTATACATACGTACTACACAGCCACTGTGATCAAAACAGCCTGGTACTGGTTCAGTGATAGACACATAAACCAGTAGAATAAAATTGAGAACTCAGAGCTAAACCCAAACATCTATGGACACCTGATCTTTGACAAGGGGTCAAATTCCATCCAGTGTGGTGCTGGTAAAACTGGATACCCACCTACAGAAAATTGAAACAGGACCCATACCTCACACTAGACACAAAAACTAACTCAAAATGAATCAAAGACCTAAATGTCAAACCTAAAACCATAAAATTCCTGGAAGAAAACAGAGAGAGAAAACCATGGGGTCTAATCTTCTGTAAAAATAACAAGTATTACAACAAATGTACAAATGGAAGAAGACAAAATAGATAAATGGGGTCTTATAAAAATTATAAATTTCTTCTCATCAAAAGACATTTCAAAAGAGTGAAAAGAGAACCTATAGACTGGGAAAAAATTTTCAGGAAAGACATATCAGATAGGAGTCTAATCTCCAAAATTTACAGAAAACTTCAACAACTCAGCAACAAAAAGGCACACAACCCAATTTAAAATGGGCAAAGGACATGAACAGAACCTTCACAAATGAAGACATCCAAACAGACAACAAACACTTGCAAAGATGCTCATGATCATTAGACACTCCTACCAAAAAATAGAAAACAACAAATGTTGGCAAGGATGTGAGGAGATTGGAACCCTTATTCATTGCTGGTAGGACTGTGAAATGCTACCACCACTATGGAAAATGGTTTCACACTTCCTCAAAAAACTAGAAATAGAGCTACCTTATGATCCAGGAATCCCACTCCTAGGACTATACCCTAAAAGCAAACCAAACCAAAACCCGTTGCTGTGGAGTTGATATAAAATGCAATATACCCTAAAGACCTAAAACTATTGACACAACTAGGTATATGCACTCCTTGTTCATTGCAGCTCTATTCTCAATAGCAAAACAATGGAAGCAACCAAAGCACCCATCAATGGATGAATGGATAAGCAAATTGTGGTACATACACACAATGGAATACTATGCAACTGTAAAGAACAATGATGAGTCCCTGAAACATATTATAACATGGATGGAACTGGAAGGCATAATGCTAAGTGAAATAAGTCAAGCATATAAGGACAAATATTGTACGATCCCTCTTTTATAAGAAGATAAGAACAGATAAATAGAGAGAGACCAATGTTCATTGGTGGTTACCAGGGACAAGAGGGGGAAGGGATAAGTAAGCTTTAGAACTTAGAGACTTGTTACTGTGGGTGATGGGAAACGTGGCTCCAAGTGTGGAAGCAGTGAGCACAGAATAACCATAGTAAAGAGTGTCTGAGCACAAATAGAAGGGTATAGACACAATTAAAGAGAATGCTGATAAATTGTGATAACTGTAACTAATGTCAATGAACAACTTACCTGGAAATTTGTAAAAAAAAAAAAATACATTGGAGGGATATACAATTTTGCAACAACAGTAACAACAACTAAAAATATGTGCTTGGTTACATAGATATATAAATATACATAAATATGTACAGGAAGACATATATGAATAACTGTAAGCATATGTATATACATGTTTATGTGTGCTGCACATATTTTCAAATATAAAATAAAACACATAGGAGGTACAGTTATGGATACTTCCCAGACACAACCAAACACCTCACAGGATTAGTCTCCTGGGTCTGAGGGCTTAGGACCATAGTCTAGTGGGGCAAGTCAGTGAATTGGCATAATACAGTCCATAAAGACAATGTTCTACCTCCTAGTTTGGTGAGTAGCGTCTGGGGTCTTCAAAGCTTGCAAGTGGCCATCTGACATACAACTATTGGTCACTACTCTTCCAGAGCTAAAGAGATAGAAGGAAACCAAAGATTCAAAGGAGAAACTAGTCTACATAACCAACAGTCTACGCAAACACCACCACCTACCTTGAGACCAGAAGAACTAGATGGTGCCTGGATACTACCACCAACTGTTCCGACCAGAGATCCAATGGATAGTATTGGAAAGAAGGGGAGAACAAGGTAGACCAGAACTCAGATTCCTAAAAAAAAAAGAGGCCAGAATTACTGGACCAGTAGAGACTAGATGAAACCCTGAGATGATCGTCCTGAGATACTCTTTAAACTTGGAACTCAAACAACTGCCAAATGACAGATTGGCCCATAACTTAAATGGTATTACCTGTGAGTACTGTGCTCCTCAAAATAATCATCTAGATGAAACCAAATGGTTAACATTTACCCTAGACCAAAGATGAGAAGGCTAAGGGGGACAGAGAAACTAGATTAATGGAAATAGCTCAACCAAAATGAAAATAGTGAGAATGCTGATAATATTGTGAAGAACATAACCAATGTCACTGAACAATATGTATAGAAATTGTTAAATGAGAACCTAATTTCCTGGGTAAACTTTCACCAAAAACGCAATAAAATACTTACTAAAAAAAAGATTACAGCCTAGAAAACCCTATTAGACAGTTCTACACTGTCACATGGGGTGGCTATGAGTAGAAATTGACTCAACAGCACCTAACAATAACAAGAAGTACTCAACAAATGTGTTTATGACTGAACATTCACCCACCCAGTAACTCCCCAAGGTTCCAGCTATCACTTCCACCTCTCCTACTTTTAATCCAGAAGTGAGCAGGGGAAGCCTTATGCCTCCTAATTTATAAAGACCCAATCATGGTGTTGATCAGCCTCCTTCTGTGTGCTCCCACTCTGCTTTTATACTTCTCCAACTGGTCCAATCATTTAATCTGCAGTTAATTCAGAGGCATCCAAGCCAGGCTTTGATATATCAGATGATCAAGATAAACGACTGGAGTGTTTTTATGAGTAAAATCTCTCCAGATTTCAGTACATAAATCATTTGTTGTGAAATCACTCATTGTCTTTAGGCAAGGCTATAACGTGGGGGAATATTCTATCTGTTTATGAACCAAAAGTCAGGGGATTAGGAACAGTTTGAAGGAAAGAGAGTACAATATAAAAATAAGATTTATCTCTTAATACTCTCCTTAGTATATATCCCTCCACTCCTTTCGCTTACTAACTTTTCAGCAGGGAATAAGAATTCAATTTCATGTTCATTCCAGAGAATCACAGAAAAAAGGCGCATGTTAAGAGGTAAAATTTACAGAGTACTTTGGCTCCATACCAATTCAATCAACCCCATTTAGGCTCAGGTTGAATGCCACTTTCTCAGAGAAGTCTTCCTTAATGATTTCGGCTAAATTTAAAAAATAAAAAACAGTTGCCATGGAGTCAATTCTGACTCATGGAGACCTCATGTGTGTCAGAGTGGAACTATGCTCTGTAGTGTTTTCAATGACTGATTTTTAGGAAGTAGATGGCCAGGCCTTTCTTCCTAGATGCCTCTGGTGGACTTGAACTGCCAGTCTTTTGGTTCACCAAGAGCTTTAACCATTTGCACCACCCAAGGAGGCCCTTAGGTGAAATTAGGTTCTTCCTACTCATCACTCTCATAGCACCCATTGTTACTAATCTTATTGCTATTACCACAGTTTTAATTACATATTTACTTATTCGTCTGCTTGCTTAATGCCTGCTTCCCTCACTAGACTATCAATGAATTTGCATGGAGATTATGACAATACTTATTCAGCATGGTCTCTCCAACTCCTAGCACAGTGTCTGGCGTAAAGTAGGTTCTGAGCAAACATCTGTTTTAAATAAATACATGATGAGAAATTTCCCAGCTTTTTTTCAACATCAATCTAGAAAGTACGCCACAGAAAATGAAGCCCTATTTCATTATTTCAAGTATTTTAAATTTTATTGACTAGACATGAAATGTTATTGTTTTATAAAATAAATAGATGTTTATTCTACACAAATCATTGCATGTGTTAGCCCATACAGTACTCGCAACCACGCCATAACCTGGTAAAATAGGTATTTCGCCAGTCTTTGTGATAAGCAGTTTGTAGCTCGAGAAGAGTTAGTGACTTGCCCAAGATGTCTCAGCTTGCCATGGTAGAGATGAGATTAGAACTCAGTATTTTAACTCCCAAGTTCAAGTTCTTTTTTTCCCTCCTGAAAATCACAGGGATACAGAAGGAATTTATTCCTGATGGAAACTTCTCATTTCTAGCTCTCCATCATGAGTAGGGACAAAAGAAGTGAAAACAACTTAGGACCAAAGAGTGAATTATGTTTCTCTTTTCTCTTTAAAACTTGCAGAAAATCAGCAGACACAATTCTGAACATGGTCAATATTCTTTAGACTTTACTAACGTTTGCCTGCCAAAGGTTTTTTTAGACAAACTCGCAGGATGTCAGCCCTTGGGGCCAGGTCCTGCTCCATGCAGACTTCATCTTTTGTTGCATTGATCCAGGAGGCAAAGCCTCACTTCCAACGAGCTCTAACCAAAAGGCACATGGAAACAAAAGCACACCCACACCTACAGGCAGACACACACACACATACACACACGCATGCCTGCATGGGTGTGTATGACCCACTAACGCACACCCACGTGTACTTTCACAAACCAGTAATACACCTTTTCCTTTCACCATCACAGCAAGTACGGAGTCAGATGAATGCACTAACTCGCACACGCCTACACAAAAATGCATCTTCACAAACATCTAATAATAACTCATATTAGTACACCACTTTACAACATACATAGCCATTTTATGTCCATTTTCTCACTTTACATTCACGTGTCATTCGATTACAAACTACGTCAACCACCTGGTTTTATAGAGGTTCTCAACCTTAGCCTCACTGGATGGATTTCAGAGGGTCTCTGACCTTCCCTGAAATGGAGTGAAAAAAATAGGTACTTTTTTTCTGGATGTTAAGGTCCATGGTGCTCATGCTTATGGCCCCCTCCTCAAAAAAAAAAAAAAAAGAAACAAGGTTAAGAACCAACAAGTTCTGGGGATGATCTCATTTACCTGAAATGAAAGATGCTGAGCAATTTTTTTTTTTTTTT
>NW_004443952.1:1187355-1215718 GCF_000243295.1 Trichechus manatus latirostris | reverse complement strand
ATCTCTTCATTTGATGTTCTAGGGTTTCAGGATTGTTGATTCTCTGTTTGGCTTAGTTTTTCGGATCTTTGTTGTGGAGGGACGGCGTGGTGTTTCTGCCTAGAGCGCCATCTTGCCGGAAGTTCCGCTGAGCAATTTTTTAAAGAGTTTTTCCCTCCTTTTTCTCAATCACACACCTACCACCCTGTGGAATTGACTTTGCAATTATGACTTTTTGATAGATGAGGACACTGAGCAGAGGCCTCTCTAAACTCAGGTCCACTAACACCCACTTACTCTCTTCTCCTGCCTGCCACTCTCTTGAGATGGACAAAGAAGAGAAACTAACATCAGAGCCTAGTGCCCTTGACAGGGAATTTCACAACTGTTATTTCCAGCTACCTGAGCCATGAGGTCACATATAGGTTATTAATATGAAACCAACTCAGGTAGCTGAAAAGTGAACCATTTTAATCAAAACTTTGGTTTTTTACTCCACACCAAATCAATATAATATTTTAGATATACAGAGGATTAAACACTCCCTAAGAAGTTAATCTGGTCCATCCTGACAGCTTCTATAGACAGATGCCCAGAAAGGCAAAGGACTTGCCCAAAGTCCATAGCAAGATAATAACTGAATTGGGATTAGAACTTGGATTTTCTGATTCCTTGTGTTCTTTCCATTATAGTACGCGCCCCCCGGTTTGTTTTCTACATTATTCAGTTGACTGGCAAAGGTCCTATGGGCTAGCATCTGAAAGGTCTTGAGGGGTCTAAGAATATTCAATTAAATTATTATGCTAGTATGCTTAATATACCAAAACCAACCAAGCCCATTGCCATCAAGTTGATTCTGCCTCATAGTGACCCTACATGACCAAGTAGAACTGCCCCATAGGGTTTCCAAGGAGCCACTGGTGGATTCGAATTGCCAACCTTTTGGTTAGCAGTCGAGCTCTTAACCATTGTGCCATCAGGGCTCCATGCTTGATATACCCACCCTAAATGTGCAATCCCGCTCCAAAATACCATTTTTGGGATCCTAGAAAATTAATTAATAGCTAACATTTTTTTGGAGGAGAGAAGAGAGACTTACTATGTGCCAGGTACTGGGTTCATTATTTTATTAATTTTATCATGTAACCCTGACAACAATACAACGAAGTAGACACTGGCATCACTCTCATTTTACAGACAAGGAAACTGAGACTCAAAGAGATAGAGCAGTGTGACCAAGGTCACGCATCTATAAAGGGTAGATCTGGAACATGCACACTCATGTCCTAACTACTATGATGTGCAGCTTCTCATAGTAGTTAAACTTCCCAAGGAACTTGAAAGTCATTTTTTGTGCTCCTTTGCTAACCAAAAGGTTGGCATTTCAAATCCACCAGGCACTCCTTGGAAACCCTGTGGGGCAGTTCTACTCTGTCCTAGAGGGTCACAATGGGTTGGAATTGACTCAACAGCAATGGGTTTTGGTTGTAGAAGTTTGTGGTTTCATAATCCTTCTGACTTAAAATCAAACTTAAGGAAACCAAACATTTAATAAAAGCATGGAAAAATCAGTTCTTGAAAGAGTCAATAGTTATAGAGGTATCACTAGAACTTCCTGGAATTGGCCTGGACCGTGGGTTGGCAAACCTTTTCAATAAAGGGTCAGATATTAAATATTTTAGGCTTTATGGGCCATTCAGTCTCTGCTACATCTACTCAACTCTGCGCTTGTAGCATGAGAGCAGCTATAGACAATACATAAATAAATGAGCCTGGCTGTGTTCCAGTAAAACTTTATTTATGGACACTGAAATTTGAATTTCATATCGTTTTTATGAGTCTCATTTAATGATGTAAAAATCTTTCTTAGCTCTGGGCCAGAAAAAAAAACATACAGTAGACTGGATTTGGCCCACAGGCCATAGTTTGCCAACTCCTACTGTAGACTGTAAAAAGAGACTTCCTTGAACTACTAGAGAAAAGCAGATGCATTAGCCTAAGTGTCTCTTCTCTCCATCCATTATGATCTCCTGGTCCAAAGTTCTTAATCCCCATTTCTAAATATGCTCCTTCTGTCCTCCTATGTTAACAGAGAGAAATTAATATAATGAATTGTTCAAACAGGCTTTGGAAGACTGAAAAGACAGAAGAGGAACCCTAGTGTATCACAGATACATTAACCGCGGGAAGCAGGTACCCTTCCTAGAGCTGAAAAAATGAAGGGAAGAGTTTAGACTATTAGAACCAAAAGACTTGGAGCAGGGAAACAACAGAGCTGAGACCCAGACCTCTGAGGAGGGGCCATTGCCTAACAGGAGCTTGGAGGCAGGGCCTCACAGAGCAGGGACCCATAGAGGGTGGTGTTAGCTGTGGCTTGTATCTCCCAGGGGCCGTGATGAGACTGATCCTGGGAGTGTAGGAAAAATTGGAATGTTGGACCAGCTGCTTATATCAGGATGAAGAGCCATTGCTGCAGTGACACTGACAGGAATGGGTCATAAGGAAGAAGGAAAAAAAGTCCTTTCTCCCTCCTCTTGCCTTCTGGACTCCCTCTAGCTCTACTATTGGCCAAACTTAACAGGGAGCCAGAAGGCAAAGAAGTGGTTTGCAGAGTCTCATCCCCAGAATCACAAAGATGAATATAGTAGTTAACTCCTCTCCTAGTTGCAAAATGGCTGCCAACAGATCTCTTGATATTGTCCCAGAGCTCCTGCCCTCCTACCTGGGGGCTTAAGTCTAGCTACCATTATAATCACTAGAGAGGTTTTTAAAAATAGATTCCTTACTGCCCTCTCACTACGTTTGCTCCCCTGGTATAAGCGCACCTTCAATGCCCAACTTTGTTACTTTTTATCCTGCTGTACAACTATCGGGAGCAAGTAAATGCCTGTTGGACTAATTAGTAATAGGAAAGAGGAAAATATCACCTGAGAAACAAGGGCTGCCCCAAGAAGAACATGACCCCAGTTCAAAAGCAGGCATGAGTCCCGAAGTCACTAGCAGCAAGATGACCACAGTCTTTACAGATGGGTTGCCAGTCCTTTCTTGAAGGAGGATCTGAGAAGCAACAGTGGCCATTAGCCAATGTTGCACATTCATCAGCCATTGATATCTATAAGTTTGTAGACGTGAGTTAGACATTCAGCAGGATATGCCTATCTCACTGTGGAAGCATCCCAGGGGATTTCGTTATTGTCACAGGCATTTCCCAGCCCAAGCCCCAAGTGAGAGCCACTGCTGTCACATGCCCTCACCCTGTTATCAGCCGCCAGCCCAGCTCTTCCCGACAGTGTCAGCTGTTGGCACCCTGTGGACAGCCAGGTCCAGGGAACATCTGCCTTGTTCAGAATCTTGTCAGGGGACAACACCACTGTGACCCCACCAATCCTGGGGGTCAGGTCAGTGTCGTAGGCTTTCTGTGACTTCTGTCAGCACTGAGGATTGTTTCAAATGCTATGAGAGAGACAAGTGGAACCAGCTACTGGGACCTGCTTCTCCCATGTCAGATACTTCCCCATGTGCTGAAAAGGAGCCCGCCCACTTTGCTGATGTACGCATTTAAAGCTATAACCTCATATGCCTGATGGCATTCAGACTTGATCGATGTGGGGAGGGGAGGTCAGAAGACACACATTTGCGTCGAACCTCTGATATTTGCACCAGCATTGTGACCACGGGCAAGTTACTCCCCATTCTTTGGCCGTCATTTCTGTTTATAAAGTGAGGAGTATGAAACGGAGGATTTCTAAGGGCCCCCCTGGCTATAACATTCTAGGATTCCCCATCGCGAAGTCAACAAAGGTCGCCTACTCTGGGCTGGGGATTGTGCTGGTCCCTTTCACATATGGTGCCAATTTTATCCTCACCTCTCAGTAAAGTGGATTTCAATATTCCCAATGGTCCTTATGTTCCCAACAAGCAAACTGCAAAGTGGGCGGCCAGGGTAAATTTGCTCAAGTTACATAGATAGAAAAGACAGCACTGGGATTAAAGCCAGGCTGCCTGACTCTCACAGCTTCCCCTTACCTCAAAACGACCTCCACTTTTATAAGAAAGCACTCCAGCCAGCCGGAGCCTGCAGAGGCCTGTCTCTGAGTGTCCTGTGTCCGTCCTCAGCAGAAGGAGGAAAGGGGATTAACCTGCAGAAGGAGGGAGGGATTGCAAACGGAGTGAAAAAAAAAAAAAAGGCAGTTGTTGGCAGCTGCCTTTGAGTCGGCCCCCAATTCATGGTGACCTCATGCACAAGGAACAAAACACTACCTGGTCTTGTGCCATCCCATAATTGGTTGTTGATCAGACTGTTGTGATCCATAAGGTTTTCACTGGCTGGTTTCAGTAGTAGATCACCAGGCCTTTCTTCCTAGTCTGACTCAGTCTGGAAGCTCTGCTGAAACCTGTTCAGCATCATAGCAACATGCAAGCCTTCACTGATGGATGGATGGTGGCTGTGCATGAGGTGCATTGGTCAGGAATCAAATCCGGGCCTCCCACATGGAAGGCAAGAATTCTATCAGTGAATCACCAATGATCCATTTTAAAGAGATGTTGTCGTTAGGTACCGTCGAGTCAGTTCCGACTCATAGTGACCCTATGTACAACAGAATGAAACACTTCTCGGTCCTGCGCCATCCTCACAATCTTTATGCTTGAGCCCATTATTGTAGCCACTGTGTCAATCCATCTCATTGAGTATCTTCCTCTTTTTCACTGACCCTTTACTTTATTAAGCATGATGTCCTTCTCCAGGGACTGATCCCTCCTGATAACATGTCCAAAGTATGTGAGATGTAGTCTCACCATCTTAGCTTCTAAAGAGCATTCTGGTTGTACTTCTCCCAAGACAGATTTGTTGATTCTTTTGGCATTCCGTAGTATATTCAGTATTCTTCGCCAACACCACAATTCAAAGGCAGCAATTCTTGGGTCTTCCTTATTCATCGTCCAGCTTTTGCATGCATATAAGGTTATTGAAAACACCATGGCTTGGGTCAAGTGCACCTTAGTCTTCAAAGTGACATCTTTGCTTTTCAACACTTTTAAGAGTTCTTTTGCAGCAGATTTGTCCAGTGCAATGCATCTTTTGATTTCTTGACTGCTGTTTTCATGGGCTTTGATCGTGGATCCAAGAAAAATGAAATCCTTAACAATTTCAATCTTTTCTCTGTTTATCATGATGTTACTTATTGGTCCAGTTGTGAGGATTTTTGTTTTCTTTACGTTGAGGTGTAATCTATATTGAAGGCTGTGGTCTTTGATCTTCATCAGGAAGTGCTTCAAGTCTTCTTCACTTTCAGCAAGCAGGATTGTGTCATCTGCATAACACAGGTTGTTAATGAGTCTTCCTCCAATCCTGATGCCTTGTTCTTCTTCATATAGTCCAGCTTCTCGGATTATTTGCTCAGCATGCAGATTGAATAAGTGTGGTGAAAGGATACAATGCTGACGCACAACTTTCCTGACTTTCCTGACTAGAATTCTACAAAATTGTAACTTGAGTCTTGAATTTTTTCTTCAGTTCTTTCTACTAGAGAAATACCAAGTGTGGTCTTCCCTTTTGGTTTTCCAACTCCAGGTCTTTGCACATTTCATTATATTACTTTACTTTGTCTTCTCAATCTGCCTTTTGACATCTTCTGTTCAGCTCTTTTACTTCAACATTTTTCCCATTCGCTTTAGCTACTCTATGTTCAAGAGCAAGTTTCAGAGACACTTGTGACATCCATTTTGATCTTTCCTGTTTTTTAATGACCTTTTGCTTTCTTCATGTATGATGTCCTTGATGTCATCCCACAACTCATCTGGTCTTTGGTTATTAGTGTTCAATGCACCAAGTTTATTCTTGAGATGGCCTCTAAATTCAGATGGCATATACTCAAGGTCATACTTTGGCTCTCTTGGACTTGTTTAAATTTTTTTAGGCTTCAACTTGAACTCGCATATGAGCAGTTGATGTTCCGCAGTTGGCCCCTGGCCTTGTTCTGGCTGATGATGTTGAGCTTCTCCATAGTCTTTCCAAAGATGTAGTTAATTTGATTCCTGTGTATTCTATCAGGTGTGGTCCACGTGTATAGTCACCATTTATGTTGTTGAAAAAAGGTGTTTCCAATGAATAGGCCATTGGTCTTGCAAAATTCTGTCACCAAGACCGTATTTTCCAACTACTGATCCTTCTTCTCTATTTCCAGCTTTTGCATTCCAAACACCAGTTATTATCAATGTATCCTGATTGCATGTTTGCTCAATTTCAGACTGCAGAAGTTGGTAAAAATCTTCAATTTCTTCATCTTTGGCATTAGTGGTTGGTTTGTAAATATGAATAATAGTCATATTAACTGATCTTCCTTGTATTTCCTTCATAGCAGACCCCAAATTTTATTTGGAGCAGCAAGGCATCAAGCAAAAAGTTATATTGCCCAGTCTCTCTTCCAACTAGGGTTTATCATGTGACCAAGTTATGGGCAAAGAGAGTAAGTGGACTTTTGTGGGTCAATTCCAAGACCTTTTAAAGGGAACCAAATCAATGAGGGTGGGTTCCTTTTGCCCCTCTCCCCTTCTTCCTTCCTCTTCCCTGGCCATGATAAATTCGTACTCCATCCACCATCTTAGACCATGAGGTGACCTCGAGGACAGAAGCCATGCACTGGGATGGAGAAGCAGAAATATAATGACAGACTGGATCCCCAAGGATCCCGAGGCTGCCATACAAACCCTGGCCTTCCTTCCTTTGAATTCCTGTATGTGAGAAAAAATTAAATTATCTTTGTAAGGCAACTGTTATTTAGGGGATTGCTTTTAAATGCCACTAAATCTAATCCTAATTATTACACCAGACAGATTAATTCCAGAAGTGATACAGAAAGAAGACATTCTATCTGCTGTGAGACCTGGTTCCTTCACTTGGTCCACATGGTCACAAGAAAAGGAAGGAAAAATGGACATCACATAAATCATCAGATTTAGGATGTCATCAAATTTAATACATACTATTAGTTTATGCATTATCAACAAAGAATTTGTTGCCAATTAAACTATGAAATATCAATGATTGTAAGATTTCGATTTCAGAAATGTGAAAAGAACTCTAAAATATGGTATATTGGGGATTTAGCAAAACACAGAGCTTAGATTTAAAGTTCATCAGATCAACCTATCTTCCCATCCCTATTTTAAGGAAAAGCAAACTGAGGCCCAGTGAGGGGCATCTATTGCCCAGATTCGGTGACAGAATCAAGATGAGAATCCTGACTGCATATGAGAGCTCTTTAATAGAACCCAATAGAGAACAAATTTTTGCTTGTGTTGCCTTGACTGTTAGTGACATGTTTATTTAATCAGCCATCTGCTCCTGTTTTTCCCCCTAAAATATGCAGCAGTGAATAGGCAGAGGCAGAGCCTCTTACCTCTCTCTCCAGGAAACTACCACACACAAATGGACTGACTCTGCAGTCACAGGAGATGATTTGAGGCGGATTTCATCACAAATGCACCCCTCGCACCTTAACAGGGCCTACACCTTAGTCAGCAGCGCTGAAGGAGAAGTAGGACGCCAGGTGGCCCCTGAGAACTGCAGGTGGGAGCCTTCTGAAACACAAGAGATTGAGGTGGAACAGCAGCCGCTGATGGCTGGGACCCGATGGCAGGGTGGGAGAGGGGGACTTAGCTTAAATCTCTTCTCTCTCTTCCCACAAGTAAGGAGACACCATGGTGAATGGTGCCTATCCCAGGAGATGCCAACAATCTAGACCCCCAATTTATCCAAGATGGAAGGGCTTCAGCCTACCCCAAAGATAGAAATTGTTGTCATCTCTCATAATCTGATTTGGGTTTAAGAAAGACCATGATGGTAATGGTGTGGTTGATTCTGAGGGCAAGGAGTTCAGCAAGGAGGCCATTGCCAAGGTAGAGGATTATAGGGTCCTGAACTAAAGCAGTGACCATGGAGAATTTAAGAAGGATGATCCATGTAAACATTAACCAAGCTTCTAAAGTCATTGTATTGTGCTTGGTACTTTTGTCTCCTTTGTTTCCAAATACCCTGTGCCTTCACTCTCAACAACTGCCCTCATCATAGTCCATCCTTCTTTTAGACTATGCATAAATAAGGTATAAATGACTAATAACAGTGTAGATTGCCAAATGAGACCTATGTTCATATAGGGAATCCAAGACATGAGCTAAATGATGAAGCTGTGATGGTGGAATTTTCAAACATCAACCAGAGGTTGGAGAGGCATCTGCACCTTGGGACCTCCCATTGCAATTGAAATCCTCAGCAGTCTTTCCTGCTCTAAGGATGTTTGCATGAAAAATACACATGATTTTCCCATTTTTTCTGTCAAAAATCTCAATATATATGTGTCTATGAGCCCTGGTGGTGCAGTGGTTAAGAGCTCAGCCGCTAACCAAAAGGTCAACAGTTTGAATCCACCAGCTGCTCCTTGCAAACCCTATGGGACAGTTCTACTCTCTCCTATAGGGTTGCTAGGAGTCAGAATCGACTCGACGGCAACAGGTTTGCTTTTTTTTGGTTTATGTGTATGTAGACTGAAGAAGATCTGAATGAGAGAAAATTTTGCACAGCCAAACAATACAGAGAAAGGTGAGAGATTGCTTTTCAAACTGTACCATAGCATGGATTGGACTGACATAACATGAAAAAGCAGATATGTCCAGGAAGCATGCTTTAATGAATACACAAGAATGGGTTATAATTAGCAGAAGGCTTGGAAACGTGTCCTCCTTGGGTGCTTAGATCAAATAAGATGAAGTTCATGAAAATGCTGTAAAAACCAGAAAGCACTATAGACATGTTTTCTCCAACACAACATGATTGTTTGAAATGGATTTGCTGTTACGGTGCACTAATTACATTGCAATTGAGTCTTCACCACAATCAGAGTGAGAATTGTTATCTTTATTTTACAGAGAGGAAAAAAAGCTGCCAAAAAAATAACTAGCCCAAAGCAGTGACCTTCCCAGAATTTTACAGTTATCTCTCAAGATGGAGGGCAGGAGGGCAGTGGGCCGAGCCCCGGGCCCTAAAACTCAAAAACACTTCCTTGTGATTGATCCCAAGGAAAGAAAGAACTGCTATTTACTGAGCACTTCCCACGTTCCAGAAAAACTGTTAAACATCATCTCACTTAATCAGCAGAACAAGTTTAGGAGTTAAGTACCATTGTTATTCCCATTATACTGATGAGGGGCACTGGTGGTGCAATGATTGAGCTCTTAGCTGCTAACTGAAAGGTTGGTGGCTTGAACCCACCCAGCGCTCTGCAGGAAAAAGACCTGACAATCTGCTTTCATAAAGAGTATAGCCTAGGAAACCCTATGGGGCAGTCCTATCCTGTCACATGGGGTCACTATGAGTTGAAAATCAACTTGACATGACCCAGTGACAACACACTGATGGGGAAGCTGAAGTTCAGAAAGGTTGAGAAAAACCAGCTCATGGCGACGTCATTCGTTGAAGAGTAGAATGCGCTCCACAGGGTGTTCAAGGCTGTGGGTTTTTGGAAGCAGGTTGTCAGGCGTTTCTCCCAACATGCTTCTAGGTGGGTTCGAACCACCAAATTTTTGGTTAGTAGTCAAGTGCTTAACTGCTTGAGCCACCCAGAGAGTTAGAAGCCTGCAAAAGGTCACACAGCAAGGAAGTGGCAGGACCAGATCACAGACCTGGGTCTAGTAAATACCAAAGACATGGTGAGCTTTTCTCGGTCCAGAGTTTTTCCACCCCAGAGTCATGAACACGCATTTGGTTTATTTGGAATAATAGCACCCCACAACTCCTCTGGGGAGAAGAGGACCTGAGGGTACCTTCAGTCTGGTGGATAGTGCCTCACCAGGAATTCATTTATGGAGTAAGCAAACGGGCTCCCCTCTGTAAACCCGCATTCCACCAAATGAATCTATAATGAGGCCTTCGGAACACTGAAGCATTGTTTTCCCTGCAAATCCTGGACCACTTAGGAGATCAGACCTTGCTTTGCTTGGCAAGGGAGCTGTGTTCGTGATTCATTGCAAAGCAGAAAAGGACGGCACAGAAACAGTCGCTGGAAAGAAGGAGTAAGAACCAGGAGAAGGCAGGGTCAGGGGTGAGAGGGAAATGAGGGGGAGGAAGGAGGAGGGAGGAAGAAGAAGGGAGGAGGCTGCAGCCTCTGGGAGAGCTGGTCAGAAGTTGCCTTTGAAATGCACACACCAAGTCAGATCCCAATATAGCAGCTGATCCTCAGCGTCTAGAAAGGCAACTGGAGTTAGCACTTCTGTCTGGTTAGAAAGGCAGCTGGAAGGTGGAGATAAAAGAACAGCCGCTCTTCCCCCCATCACAGACAACCTGAATGCAGAGAAGAGAAAGGTTGCTGGGCCCAAAGACAGGGTGGGCCGGAAGGAGGGAATGGCCTGAAAGCCGATCAAAAACACTTTCAAGTGAAGATTAAACTCCACAGATTGCAGGAGGCCAATTTAATGGAGAACGGTCCCTGTCCACGCTGTCCCTTCCCCTGGCTTCCCATGGGAAGGGGACTGGGCTGTGATGTTGTTCATCAGAGAAACCCCTGGGTACCAGATCTTATCGAAATGAGCAGCTGCAAAAGGCTAAAAACGAAAACCATAAAAAAAGTAGTTTACAAAGTGTTGAAAGGGGGAGGAGGGTGAGGGACAGGGATTTTAATTTTCCTGTATCCTTCATGTGGAGGGGCCAGGTGCCCAGGGACATTTAAAGGCCATTAGTCTGAAGAATGAAGCTGGTGTAGGGAAAGTACACCGGCCTGGGAAACAGGATGCCTGCGTTCCAGTTCCAGTTCAGCTGCTTCACTTTTCTGGGTCTCACTTTCTCCATACGGAAAATGGAAACGGTGGGGTATGGTTGAGATCGTGCTATACTGACATAGTATGCATAGCGGGTATGTCTATGTAGTCTGCTCAAATCCCTCCTCTCCGCCTAAATCTGTGTGACCTTGCACAAGTGCTTTAACCTGTCTGAGCCTGCTTCCTCTCTGTGAAATGGAAGTGATGATAGTTTCTACCTGTTACGGTTATGGCCAGGATTAAATGAGAGAATCCATACGAAGCCCATGAACCAGAGTGTGGTCCACAGGAAGAACCCAGTCTAAGTTACTACTATCGTCATCACTGGATGATTCAGAATAGCAGTGCAAAAGATGATGGAATTCGGGGCTCAAAAGACGTAGGTTTGATACCTAGCCCTGCAAGTCATTTAGCTTATCCCTAAGATTTTTTTTAATCCAAAATAAGGGACTCGTGGGTATTAAACGAGGCACGTGACTGCAAAGTGTTCTCTAAACATCAGATCAACTGCGTTGTCTATTATCGATGACATTCCGGTTAGCTTTCAAACACCCTGCACTCCCTTAAATTCTAGGATGATGTTCTGTACCACTTAGGATCATGCGCACAAAGCCCTGTCTCCCAGTGACCCCTGCACACAGCCTCCTTACTGAGAAAATCCAGCAAGGGGTTCAGTGTCACCCCTCAATGTGCCAGGAGTGAGCATGATGGCATGTCTCCAGCTGGACAGCCGTGAAATTGGAGGCAGAACCAAGTGTGGCTAATAGAATGTCCTGCAGGGCCTCTGTAGGCCGGGCCTCCAACCTGCCCAGGAAGCCCCAACGTCATTAGTAGTCACACATAACAGGACATTTTCTGCCCCCCTTTCTCCAGGGCCAAGACACAGTGCTGTTTGACCTCGCAGAAAGGCACATTCAGAGCCATTGCAGCCCCAAGGAGTGTCTGTCTGCTGTCAACCTTTACTCCTAATCACCAGAATTTTACAGCTTTTCAGTGTTAAGAACAAGGCCCACTGCTTCTATTCAGTTCCACCACTTGCTGGAGGAGCTGGAGTGTATAAAGGAAGAAGCACCAGACACAGGAGTGGGGAGTTTTCCATTCTGATTCCAACATTGACACTGCACCATTTTTGCAAGTCCTTTCCCCTGTCTAGGCCTCAGTTTCCCCTGGGGGAGTTGGAACCAATGATTCCTAAACTATCTGGAATATACAATGTTCTACGTCTATATTTACAGCCCCAAAATAAGCATGGTATAGTTGTGGCAGACAGACACTAATCAGAGGCAGATTAACCAGTAAACATGGTATGGACCAGTTTACACTGAGCAAGGTACCCACGGGCTTAACTGTGTTTACTTGCTAATCTGTGGTGAGCAATTTCACATGGGTTTCACCACACCTTTGCCGAGGTGGGGACAGGTGAAATTGTTTATTGCAGATTGGTGGGGTGGCACAATCAGGCCTGTGCATACCTTGCTTATTGTGTAATCCAGCCCTGGACACTACTGAAGCCTCCATGATACACACCTCTTGGTATTCATGTCCTTGTGAAATCCCCTCCCCTTGAGAGTGGACAGGACCTCCGACTTGCTTTAAAGCAATACAGCAAAGATGATGGAATGTTAGTTCTGCGATTAGGTTACATAAGATTATAACACCCATCTTGCTAGGACACCGTTCCCCCTGATGGCTTTAATACAACAAGTGGCCACGTTCGGGAGGCCCGGGTGGCAAGGAACCAGCAACCTTCAGCCAACACCCAACAAGAAGCCACAAGGAATTAAATTGTGCCATAAGCCATGGAAGCCACCCACAACTACCGAGTTTATCCTTGAGATGAGACCCCAGCCCCAGTCACCACTTGGATTGCAGCCTATGAGACCCTGAGCAGATGCTCAGCTAAGCCGTGCCTGCACTCCTGAGCCACAGAAACTGTGTGGTGACAAACACATTGTTTAAAGCCACTGAGTTTGTGGTCATATTGTGACACAGCAATAGATAACTAATGTTGTTGTTAGTTGCTGTCTAGTTGGCTACAACTCATGGCAACCCCATGTACACCACAGCAAAACGTAGACCGATCCTGCTCCGTCTTCATGATCATCGGTATGCTCGAGTCCATTGTTGTGGCCACTGTGTATTTTGAGTGCCTTCCAACCTTGGAAGGAGCCCTGGTGTCACAATGATTAAGTACTTGACTGCTGACCGAAAGGTTGACGGTTCTAACCCCCCAGCTGCCCCGCAGGACAAAGATGTGGCAGTCTGCTCCTGTAAAGATTTACAGACTTGGAAACCCTATGGGGCAGTTCTACTCTGTCCTGTTGGGTCACTGTGAGTGGAACTGAGTCAACAGCAATGAGATTTTTTTTTTTGGTCCAACCTAGGGGGCTGCTCATCTTCCAGCACTATATCAGACAGTGTTCTGTTTTGATCCATAGGCTTTCCACTGGCTAATTTTTGGAAATAGATCACCAGGCCTTTCTAGTCTGTCTTAGTCTGGAAGCTCCACTGAAACCTGTCCACTATGGTGACCTTGTTGATATTTGAAACACCAGTGGCATAGCTTGCAGCATCACAGCAACACACAAGCCACCACAGTACAACAAACTGCCAGACGGGTGGTAGAGATAACTAACCCAACAGGATAAAATGTTTAAATAATGTTTCTATG
Organism: Trichechus manatus latirostris; assembly: GCF_000243295.1. Classification (NCBI taxonomy): domain Eukaryota; kingdom Metazoa; phylum Chordata; class Mammalia; order Sirenia; family Trichechidae; genus Trichechus; species Trichechus manatus. The sequence goes on along the minus strand of NW_004443952.1, from coordinate 1,202,259 downwards.
AAGAAACACAATGAATGACTGTTAAATGGACCATAATAATTACTGTAGTGGTCAGAATATAGCACAGATGTTATTCAGTGCCCCCTTCTATTCATAGCTCCTGCCACTCTGTCTTATTTTATACTATGTGATTTGGTTCTCCACCCTCACCCCAGCAATGATTGACTCAGCAGTGTCCAATGGGAACATAATGGGGCTGAGATTCAATGTGCAGGAAAGAACATGAGATAAGAACCCACAGTAGGGCCTCCTACCACGGAGTCCAGTTTGTCTTGTTTCTCCTGCTGGTTCACAATCTCCTGTCTGTGTCATTCATTCCTTCATTCATTCTTTCAATAAATCTTTATCGAGTGCCTACTATGTACCTGGTACTGTGCTAGACACTGACAATCCGGGGTGAACTAAAAAGCACATTCTCTGCCCTCTTGGTGCTGACAGTCTAATAGAGGAGATGGACATAAATTAAAGAACCATACAAGTAAACAAATGCAGCAGGGACAGGCATCTAACAGTGTGCCTAGACTAGTCTGAAGGCGTTCTGGTGGCCCAATGGTTAAGTACTTGACCACTAACTGAAAGGTTGGCAGCTCGAACCCACCCAGCCATTCTGCTCGAGAAAGACCTGGTAATCTGCTTCTGTAAAGATTACAGTCATGAAAACCCCATGAGGCAGTTCTACTCTGTGACATGGGGTGGCTGTGTGTCAGAATCGACTCAACGGCATGTAACGAGAGTCTAGTCTGAGAGATTAGGGGAGACTTCCCCAAGAAAGAGATACCTGAGCTGAGATCTGAAGGGTGCATCGAAATTAGCCAGATAAAGGGATGGGTGGGCATCCAGGGACATCTGCTCACAAGAGCAGGAAGCTCGGTACCTTTCTTCGTAGAGTCCCTGGGGTGCTTTTCCTTGGTTACAGAATACAAACCTCCTAAATTCTTATTCCAATTTGATCTGTCAATTTTTCAAAGTCTTTATCACACTTTATCAAAATGTGTATCAGTGTGAGAACATGAATGTCTGCCACCCCTCCCTTTAGGCAACAGCAAAACTGAAATTCTGTGAAGATGGCTGCACGTTTCGTATTTTAATTATTCTTGCATCTTCCTTTGCAAAAATTTTTCCATTTTTTGATGACTCTTCATTCTCTTCTAGAAGCAGTTTCCGCTTCTTCCCCAGGTGGAAAATATGCTCGCCTCTACTGATGTAGAGGAACCATGGTGGTGGAGTGGTTAAGAGCTCTGGCTGCTTACCAAGAGGCTGGCAGTTCAAATCTACCAGGCGCTCCTTGAGAACCCTGTAGGGCAGGTCACTGTGAGTGAGAATCAACTCGACAGCAGTGGGTTTTTTTGGGTACTGATGTAGAAAATACTTCAAGTATGTCAAGATGTTGTTGGAGAAAGAGTGTGAGGGGAAGGTTTGCCCTGTTAGAGGTACTGGAAGAAACTTAAGCAAAAAGTGTATCTCAAACTTCGGGGTATTATTCTAAAGAGCAATGAACTTGGAGGTGAGCTTGGGGCTGGATTTGACTAGAGCACTAACTAGCTGAGTAACCTTGAGTCTCCCCTTTTCACTCTATGCCAGAGTTCGTTCTGATGCTTTGCAAGGAGTGGCTTATTGAGTCCCTATAACAATTCTATGAGAGAAGAACTATTATTGGCCCTATTTACATATGAGGGGAGAAATAAATGTGTTATGTCTTTTGCCCCAGCTACTCAGGGGCAGAGCTGGGATATGAACCCAGGAAGTCTCTCTCCAGAATCCCTACATTTACCACTACACGTGACTTCCTCCCTGCAGTAAGAATATGATTTCCCTTTTACATATGGGGAAATGAGGCACAGAGGGGTTAACCACTTGCTGAAAAGCACAGAGCGAGTAAGTGGCAGAGCTAGGATGGGAACCCAGGCAGGCTGGCTTCAGAGCTCTGCTCTTGTTTATCATGTGGATGCCTTTAAAGATAGCCATACCTCCATGAGCCTGGGCCCCATTCATTGACTTCATGAGGGATTCCCGTGTGAATTGGCAAAACCGAGGAATAGAATAAGCAGGTTACTTGTCTTCCCCACGATGGTGGTCTAGTGAGGCAGATAGCTGTTAAACAAACAAATTAATGGCAGCAAGTGCTATGAAGGGCAAGAACAGGATGTTCTAGAGGTTAGGGTGAGTTTTAAGTAAGTTAATGGTGATAACATATGTAGTTCAGTGTCTGACTCATAGTAGAAACCCAGTAAGTAGAAGTTGTTGTTGTTATTACGTGGTGCCTAAAAGCACCAGGGAGCCTGGTGGTGCAGTGGTTAAGAGCTCGGCTGCTAACCAAAAGGTCAGCAGTCTGAATCCACCAGTCACTGCTTGGAAACCCTTTGGGGCAGCTCCACTCTGTCCTACCGGGTTGCTATGAGTCGGCATCAACTTGACGGCAATGGGTTTAATTTAAGAGCACCAGTTGCAGAGTAATTGAGAAAGTTCAAATCCCACCTTCATCATGTAGCAGCTCCAAGATCACAGACGAGTCAGTCACCATCTCCAAGTGTCAGTTTCACTATTAGCAAAATTATACTAATAATAATGATCACCTCGAAGAATTAAAGATTACACATCTGGCATGCTCAGCACTGTGACTGGCACATAATAATTGCTCAGTAATGAAAGACTATTGTTATTGAGAAAAATGGACGATTGAAGCTGCTTCCGAGGAGGTGCATATGAGATAACCCCCTTATCCCAGAAGAGAGGGGTTTGAGGACTAAGGGGTCAGCCATTTCGTTGGTGGGAGCTAGACTAGAAGCCATCTCTGTCCTACCATTATCCTGCCCCTTTTCTTCTATTATAGCCCTGGGCTCCCCAGGATATGAGGAATTCTTGTCTGACAGACAGAGCTGTCCAAAGGTGGAACTGGCTACCTTAGAACTAAGAGGTAGGAAGCTCCCTGTCAAAGAGGTGTTCAAGCTGAAAATAGATAACCCCATGATAGAGGTGCTATAGAGAGAATTCAAACATTGAGTGAGGGAAAGAATGAAGGAAATGAAATGACAGCTGAGCAGATGGTATGAAATAGATCAGTGATTGTCAAACTATGTTTCATGGAACCCTGAGCCTAGTGAGTGGCCTCAAGGCTAGCCAAAGAGGATGGGAGAGGTCAAATGGCTGAGGGTCCAGGTTCCTCTTCCCCTAACTTAACCAGAGAAGCTCCATTTTTATTATTTTTTGGATGGAAGTTTGCATCAGTTAGCTATTGCCACAAAGTCACTGTTATAAAATACCACAAACTTCAGTGACTTTAACAATGCATCTGTGTTTCTCACTCATCTGTGTAGCTCAGTTGACGTAGACCAAGCAGTTTTGATCTCAGCCATGTTCACACACCATTGGGAGGCTGGATGGGGTCAGCTGATCTAGGCTGGGCTTGGCTGGAGCAGTTTAGCTCTGTTACGTGTGTCTCTCATCTTCCTCCTGGAACCAGTGGGAGAGTCCAAGCATGTCCTTCAAATGGCAGTGGCAGAAGCACAACAAAGCAAGCCCAAATGTGCAAGCACTTTTTTCAAGCCTCTGCTTGTGTTATGTCCGCTGACATCCCATTGGCAAATCTGATGGCTCTGGCCAGACTCAAGGTGAAAGGATGGGGCAGGTCACCTTGCCCATAGTGGAAGGGCACTGCCAAGGTACATGGGAAAAAGCATGGATACAGGGACGAGTAAGCCTTGGCCATGAATGCATTCTACCCCAAGCTTCTGTGTGAAATTTTATTTATGAAAAGGATTCAGCAGTATATAAAAATAAATTTGAAAACAACTGAACTAGATGTTTTCTAAGATCTCACAGCCCAGAGATGCCAGGATGCAGATTTGAGCCCTTGATTTGCCAGACAACAGCTGCGTGATCCTGGTGGCAAGTTACTTAACTTCTCTCAGCCTCGGTTTCTCCACCTGCATGATAAAAAAGAAGAAGAATGCCTCATGGGGCACTGTGACAATTAAATAGAACACTGTCCCAAAGTGCTTACCATGTTAACTCACATGCAGTAAGTACTCAATAAATGGGAGCAATAGAGATGATGACAATGCTGGCTCCACACATGTTCACATTTGTAGTAAGGTAGGTCCTCGGGTAGCACAAGTGGTTTGCAATCAGACTAACCTAAAGGTCAGCAGTTCAAACCTACCCAGTAGTTCCGTGGAAGAAAGACCTGGCGATCTGCTTCCATAAAGATTACAGCCAACAAAATCCCATGGAGCACAGTTCTGCTCTGTAACACATGAGGTCGCCATGATCTGGAATTGATTCAAAGGCAAAGGGTTGGTTTTCATTTGTCTGAAGTATTAAGCAGATGATTCTACTCATCACATGCCGTTCCCATACTATAGGCTATTTGGAAAAGCAGATACTTCTCTATAGGCAATGTCTTCAGAAGAAAGGCAGACACAGCCAAGGTCATGGATATCAGGAAGGGTAAAAACTTGGGATCAGTAATGCAATCATCCACGGGGGGAATGACAGGAACCCCAGTGATTACAGAGCAGAGCGGGGTGGGGGGCAGTTGCCTGGATGTCCAGATGGATGAGACACGAACTGATTCATAAAGTCTATACACCCGCAGGGAATGCTGAGAAAGCAGACAAACAGAGCATAGATGTGCTGGTGAACCTGAAGAGTCCTCACCATCGGGATGCAGGGGAGGAAGTGTGAGGATCAGACAACTGTGGACCGGGGAGAGGCCATTAACAGCAATAGATGTGTCTGGATGGAGGCCAATCCCCCATTATCGGACAAGGCACAGCTCATGGGGGCCTCCGAGGACCAAATGCCTTTCTGCCAACCAGGTTAATAAAAGTAAGGGCCACTGGAAATTAGATCACCTCTCCCAGTTTTGGGAGAAGGAAGAACAGAAATAAATCTTGACCTGCCTGCATTTAAATCCTAAATTGATCACATTTAAATCTGAAAGTCATTGAGTTGTTTGAATTCCTAAGATTAAGTTTCCTGCTCCTGGCAGAGATCAGGACTCGTGAACTAAGAACAGTTATAAAGAAATAAGGAAAGTTACATTTAAGCATGGTTTATAGATGATGGTGACTGTAAGCTTTAAACCTGCTACTTCATATGTGTCCACTTCTCTATATTGTAATCACTTTTTTTTTTTTGGCTGGACTTATTATTTTCATCACATGATCAATTACATTGCTAATGGAAGCTTTGTAAAGGCTTGTGTCAGAGCCCAAAGCTAAGGACAGAAAAGCCACCCTATGGGGTGTCTCACTATGCAATGACCCTGCCGGCTTTCTCAGCTCTCTCCTCTTCCTTGGGTTCTCACAAATACTGATGGATGCTTTTTTGCATCCACTAATGTGGAAGGAGTCTCATTGTCTAGCATTCTCCAGAAGAAATTTTAACTCATGGTGTAGCGCATTCATTATGCTGCTTTTTCTTTTCATTCCGTGTTCCTCTGCGAGTTTGTGGGAAGGGGTGGGGAGTGCGGGGATGAGGCCAGACTGGAGCCAGGCTGTCCTCGTTTGACTTACCAGTATTTGGAAGGCATTTAAGTTTTTCTCTTTTCTATTGGAATGAGAGTGAAATCCAAAATTCCTAGCTGTCTCTAAATATCAAGTGACTAAGCTTAAAGACTCCCAAAATAAATAGCTTAGCATTCCAGAAAGTTAACAGAGACCTGGGGGTTTGGTAAGTGAAGCACGTACCTCTTGCCCTCCTCACCCAGATTCTGTTCAAGCCGACCCTGCATTGCCAAGGAAGTCACTGTATGTTTGTGTTGTAGCAGTTGATAAGGGATGGGTTTCTGGCATTTTGGCTCATGATACTGGGTCCCCAAAATAGAATGTTGTGTTGCCAACAAGATGAAATCCAAATTCAGCTGTCTTAAAATGTTCCCTTTCCTCCTTTCCACCTGTCCCATACCTTCCCAGCTTTAAGGAGCTTGTTCAAATCCCACACCCACTCCTTGTACCCTCCCATAACACATTTGCCTATACTCATGCCTCCTAGCTCTGAATTAACATTTATTACGGGTCAGCAAAACTTAGAACAGATGGCAACACTCCCATTCCTTCCCTTGTGCAGACATTACGAATTGATCACTGCACTCCTTCCTGCTGATTGGGTATGCAACCTCACAAGACTTCTCATCATAATTTTCTGCTCCAGACAGCCAGCACTGATTAAAATTTGGCATTTAAGGTGAAACAGTTTTGTGGTACCAGATTTAGACTCTATTTTAAACCTTCAGGCACTGAGAATAAAAATAACTATAATAATAGTATTGTTTTTTGAAGAAGAACTGTGCTAGATGCTTTTCAAATATCATCTTATTTATTCCTTTTCACAATGCTGCAAATTAACTATCATTTTCCCCCATTTTACAGATAAGGAAACTAGGGCCCAGAGAGGTCAAGTAATTTTTGGAAGGCCACAAAGCTGGGAAGTGGTAGAAATGGAGTATGAGCCCAGTTCTATTGTATGGCAAAGCTCCCGGAGTTTCAGTTTCCCCAACACTCCACCATGTCCCACATCAATTTTTCCCTAACATGCCATGTTATTTTATATTCTGGGGTCTTTATTTACCCAACTCCCTTTTCCCAGAATACCCTTCATCCTTTCCAACTGGTGGACACCTTCTTATCACTGAAGAACCAGCATCACAGGTGTCAATCCTTCTAGAAAATCTTTCCTGACCTTGATATAACTGACCCTTCCTATTTTGTGCCACTGTTGCAACATTCTTCTGGATTCTTCCATTTAAAGTTCTTTTCAAAAGCAGAGACTAAGCACTATTGATTCTTCCATCCCAAGTAAGTATTGAATGAATGAATGAGTGAGTGAATGAGTGAATGAATAAATACAAACCCATGACTTGAGACCCTCAAGGATGGGTTGTTGATTTTTTCATTCCAGGAACTCAGTTGACTCCTTTCTGACCATCCCATTGCCTATTTGCCAGGGCATTGTTCATGTTCTTATTTTCCATCCTTGCCTGGCAGAACCCTTTCAAATATGAACATGTAATTAGCTGGCCACCCAAGGAAACACAATCAGAGTGGAGATCAAGATCCCTTGACCAACAGAGTTAAGATCTTAGAAAACATGGTGCCAAGAGTCATATGCAAAAGACCAGGTGAGAGAAATGCTACATGAATGTGGCCAGCCTTCCCACTGGTCTCCACCTCTGTCTGCCCCCACCAGTCCTCCTCTACTCTGTCCTAGAGTGATCTTTCTCAAACATCTGGTCATATCACCTCCTTCTAAAACCCTTCTATGGCTCCCCATTGCCTCCAGTAAAACCTCAAACATTTTAACATGGCACCCAAGGCCTATGATCGGGGCCTAAGTGTTTTCTCCAAAGCCTTCTCTTGCCTCTCTCCAACTCACCCTTTACATCTCAGTAACCACAAATGGCTTGAATTTCTACAGGAGCCATGTGATTTCTTGTCTCTGGACTGTTGCTCACACATCCACTCTTCCTGGAATGACTCCCTCCTTCCTTTCATCCTGCGTAACTCATTCTCTATGACCATCTCCAGCAGCAACTTCTCTTGTCTCCCTGACTAGGCTAAGGACCCTCCTCTGTGCCCCACAGCCCCTACACTTCCTCAGCCACACTTCCCTTAGCTGTGCACCTTTGAGGCTAGTCCTTAGCACAGTGTCTGGCATGTAGGTGCTCAGGCCATGTTTGGTGGGTGAAGGAATGAAAGGTTGGTGGCCAAAAGGGTTGGATTCATGACGGATGTCTATACTGAGGAATGGGTTATGACTAGACATTCAGAACCAAGACTAGGTGGCAATTTGAGCTGATGCCTTCTTTTTATGGGTTGCCATCACATATTATAGGACCTGGCACGCATAGTACAAGATATAACTTAATTCTCTCCCACTTTGTATAGAAAGGAAGTTTGTAATTTTTAATCCCATTTGTAAAGAAAAATTCAGATGTCTCTCTTTATCTGTGTCTGGTAAGACCCACAGTGTCTCTCTGTTTCTGGACCTCTCTGATGATGATATTGAACTTGGACTACACTCCTTAACCTTTCTCTATCCTTTCTTATTATCATGCTTTACTCAGTTGGCTGATCCGGGTTCACCCATGTTTGGCTTCTGGGACTCAACACTGCTCCTTCTGGCATTTTGTACTGTCTATGACAACAATCACTGCATGTTATGGAGTACTCATGGAAAGCCAAGCTCCATGTTAGACATATATTATGACACTGGATCCTCGCAACATCTTTCTAAGGCTCAGAGAAGTAAAGAAGCATATCTGATGACACACAGCTAATAAGTTTAAGAGCCAGCACTTTCTGGCTCCCAAGTACTAAAAATTCCTCCTTTGCTCTTAAAAAACTTCTTCTCCAGTGGCATCCTCTCTCCCTGTCACTCACCACGAACTTCCAGCAGACAAAGAAAAAGCCACCTGTAATATATTCTCCTTACCCTGGTCTTTTCCCTTTCTCAATAAATCCATTTAAGAGTAAAGTGTTTGATGGACAGCTTAATAGAGCTCTCCTTAAACCTGGCCACATTAATGATTTCCAGCTGGCTAAATGTCAACTTCCGTAGCTCAATAGCTATTTTCCTTCTTTAACAATCAGTGTTTCACTCAGGGTTCTTTACTTGGTGGACAGGGTACAGGGCTTTAATAGGTCATCACTAAGTCAGAAACCTGGGATTTAAGGCAGACTCACTGGGTGACCTTGAGCAAGTCATTTAACCTCTCTGAGCCTTAATGGCTATCAATTGGCAATACCAATGTCCAGGTGTTGCCTACCTGTTGTGAGAGAGTATTTCATTGTGTCTGTGATGTTCTCTAAGCTCCTTGGAGGAGGAGCCAAGATACATAAATAAATATTTAGCCCCACTGTGTTCTTATTTTTAGGTATAAAAGTGTAAATTTCTCTGCAGTAAAGATTGTTTAGCCACCTTACTGCCACTTGGAGAATGCAGATGTGTTCTGTCTACTAAACCTATAATGATCTAAAATTTTCTGGAAACTAGGGATTTTGTTTTCCTTTGGGAGACATTTTTACTCTCTTTTTTGAGCTAACATAAGCTGAACTATATCAGAAAAGAAGAAAGAAAGGCGTTTTACCCTGACTCTTTCATGCACTCTATGGCATAGACACTACTCATTCCACTTAAGGATAAGAAAATTGAGTTTTAGAGATGTTAAGCAATTTGCCCAAGGTCACATAGCAAGTGAGTGGCAGTTGGGACCCAACTTTAGGCCTTTAACCAGCAAGCAACACTGCCTCCAAATGGAATGGACAGGATATGAGGCAAGATGAGGTCAGGATAGTATGAGCTGGGGGGCATCTGAGAAATAGGGGTAGCTTTACTATCCAGATGCAGAGTAAGTAAATACATAAGCTAAAGCCTTGGAGTCTATGTAAAAAGCCGTAAGCAATAATCACTTTTTATTTTTCTAAAATCTCTCTTATTTTTAAATTCTCTAAGACTTTGACCCAATTCCAAGGCTTCAGGTTACATATTTAGGTAATAAAAGTTGTCATCCTGGGTCCCGCTTGTGTGAAATTGCTGCTACAGCTCAGCCCAGTGTCCTGTGGGGAAAAGTCAGAGCACAGAGCCTGGCGTGAGAATGATAGCCTTTATTAGATAATATCCCAAGACTCCAAATGTGTCTTTTGATACAGTGACGCCTCACCTATTTGGGGATTAGATAATCTGACCATCTCATCTCCTCAGAATATGATCAGGATAATGTAGTGTCACCACCTCCAAAGACACAGGGCCAACTGAGCACTTGAACTTTTTATCTCATTTAATTCTCCCAACCAACTCTTTTTTCGCAGAGGAGGAAACATGCTGAGAGAGCCTTCCTAAACTGCTTAAGGCCACCCAGCTAGTAAGTGGCAGGGCTGGTCTGTCTACCCCAGCTCCATGTTCTTAATCACTATATTAAATGGAAAACAAGGACAACAACCCCGGCTGCACAACCAAAAGAGATAATTAGCAGCCAAGGTGTCTTACTCCAAGGCAGGCACCACCTTCCCTTGCTTGGAGTTTATTTACACCAGCTTCACACAGAATTCCAACCTGTGCTGTTTTCTCGAAGCAGCAGTGGAGAAGGCTGGGAGGAGGTGCACAGCTGCAGACACGGTGATGACTGAACAGCAAGGGGGATTAATGGAGGGAGCACAGGACAGGGAACAGCAGGTATGGGTTTTCTTCTGGTTTGTCCACTAACTCACGGCATTTAGGTTCTCAGCAATGAGATGGAAAGTTTGACTAAGTGGTCTCCGAGGATGCCCTGAGCGACACAGAGTATATCAAGAAAAACAAAATAAGACGCAGTCCCGGTTTTGAGGAACGTACAGTGTCCTAAAGGAGAGAGATGAAATACACAACTATAAGACAAGACAGACAAAAAATAGTGTTTGATGGAGGACGAGGTGGAGTGTTTTTTGTGAGAGCTAAGAATGTAAGGATTCATTCAGAGCCCAGATACATCATTGCGTACTCTCATTGTGAGGACCGTGTACGTCTTTTCTGTAAATGCTGAATGATAGCCGTTGCTTTCAGATTAATGGTATAGGATAGACTACACCATTGGAGAGGTTGTTTTGTTAAGTGTGTCGTGTTTAATACCTCAGTTATATGGACAATTCATCTATCCAGAAAGTCTGCTCTCTGGCCCTTCACAGGCAGTCAAGGTTTATAGCACAATAGCTCAATGTTCTTACAAAGGGGAGTTGTACTCAGTAATAGTTCTGGCTTGTTCTGTTATAGAAGCCAATTTATTTTATACTCATGAAATAAAATCCAGTTGTCTTTGATTCCCTCTTCTGAATCACATCTAATTTGATTCTTTATTGGAATCTGGTTCCTTGTGTGTGTGTGTGTGTGTGTGTGTGTGTGTGTGTGTTTACAAGGTTTTGTGAATGGCCTAGAACCAATGCAGAAGTGAATTAGTGTAAATGGGGGGGGGGCTTCTGAAGTAGAGGAGAGCCCGATGAACTGCAGAGGGTCAGGGGTCCTTAAGGTCTGAATCCTACCCCTATGGGTGGCTCAGGCAGGGGCTGAGGCACAGCCTGCCCTGAGAACTCTGGTTATGGAAAATTTGAACCCAGGCCTTGAAAATCTTGCTGTGACCTAGCCTCTACTTACACCAGCCGTGCCCTCCCCTGCACTCCCCACTCAACATCTTAGGCCAATTGAACTTTTTTTCTTGTTGTTCCTTTAATGCTCCATGATTTTTTTCATTGTCAAGATGTTGTATTGTATGCCCTCTGGCTGGAAGACACATCTAACTCCCCTGCCCCTCGACCTCAGAATAAAACTTATAATTCATAACCATTCTCTACGTATTTATTGCTCTTTCCAGGAAGTCTTCCCTGATGCCTCTAAGTCTGGGTGAGGCACCTCCTCTGAGCTCCCGCAGCACTTCTATAGCTCTGATCCACCTGCTGTTTTAACCATACATCTGTCTTTCTCCCTCATTAGACTGCAAATTCCCCAAGGGTAGGGATTGTGGCTGCCTTATTCGCCTGCACTCTGCCACTGACTAGTTATGAAATCTTGAGAAAGTCATTTAACCTCTCTGTGTCTCAGTCTCCTTATCTGTAAACTTGGGGTAATAACAGGACTTTTGGATGGATTAAATATTAATTACATAAAAAATGTATGCACAGCAAGTGCATAATAAATGTTGTGTCGCTGTTGTTGTTGTTAGGTGCCGTTGATTCAGTTCCAACTCATAGCAACCCTATGTACAACGGAACCAAACACAGCCCAGTCCTACGCCATCCTCACCATTGTTGCTATGTTTGAGCCCATTGTTGTCAATCCATCTTATTGAGGGTCTTCCTCTTTTTTGCTGACCCTCTACTTTACTAAGCATGATGTCCTTCTCCAGGGACTGGTCTCCCCGATAACATGTCCAAAGGACATAAGACAAAGTTTTGCCATCCTCGCTTCTAATGAGCATTCTGGCTGTACTTCTTCCAAGACAGGTTTGTTCGTTCTTCTGGCAGTCCATGATATATTCAATATTCTTCATCAACACCTTAATTAGAATGCATCGATTCTTCTTCTTTGTTTCCTATTCATTGTCCAGCTTTCACATGCATATGAGGTGATTGAAAATACCATGGCTTAGGTCAGGCGCACCTTAGTCCTCAAGATGATGGCTTTGTTTTTTAACACTTTAAAGAGGTCTTTTACAGTAGATTTGCCCAATGCACTATGTCATTTGATTTCTTGACTGCTGCTTCCATGGGCATTGATTGTGGAGCTAAGTAAAATGAAATCCTTGACAACTTCAATCTTTTCTCTATTTATAATGATGTTGCTTATTGGTCCAGTTGTGAGGATTTCTGTTTTTTTTATGTTGAGGTATAATCAATACTGAAGTATAATCCATATCGATCTTTATCGGTAAGTGCTTCAAGTCCTCTTTGTTTTCAGAAAGCAAAGTTGTGTCATCTGCATATTTCAGGCTGTTACTGAGTCTTTCTCCAATCCTGATGCTATATTCTTCTTCATATACTCCAGCTTCTCAGATCTGCTCAGCATACAGGTTGAATAAGTACAGTGAAAGAATACAACCTTGACGCACAACGTTCCTGATTTTAAACCACACAGTATCCCCTTGTTCTGTTCGAACAACTGCCTCTTGGTCTATAGTCAGGTTCCACATGAGCACAACTTAAGTGTTCTATAATTTCTATTCTTTGCAATGTTATCCATAATTTGTTATGGATCCACACAGTCAGATGCCTTTACATATTCAATAAAACACAGGTAAACATCTTTCTGGTATTCTCTGTTTCAGCCAAGATCCATCTGACATCAGAAATGATATCCCTCAAGAGGTCCCAGATAAGTAAAGCATTACTGAGGAAGAATAACAGAGTGGGAGGCCACAGACTACCTGATTTTAGAAACTATTATACCACCACAGAAGTCAAAACAGCCTGGTACAGGTACGACAACAGATACATAGACCAATGGAACAGAATTGAGAATCCAGACATAAATTCATCCACCTATGAGCAGCTGATATTTGACAAAGGCCCAAAGTCTGTTAACTGGGGAAAAGACAGTCTCTTTAACAAATGGTGCTGGCAGAAATGGATATCCATCTGCAAAAAAACTGAAACAAGACCCATACTTCACACCATGCACAAAAACCAACTCAAAAGGGATCACAGACCTAAATATAAAATCTAAAACAATAAAGATCATGGAAGAAAAAATACGGATAACACTAGGAGCCCTAATACATGGCATAAAGAGAATACAAGCTATAACTAACAATGCACAGATACCAGAAGAAAAACTAGATAACTGGGAGCTCCTAAAAATCAAACACTTATGCTCATCAAAAGACTTCACCAAAAGAGTAAAAAGACAACCTACAGACTGGGAAAAAAATTTTGGCTACAACAAATCCGATTGGTATCTAATCTTTAAAATCTACAAGATACTGCAAAACCTCAAAAATAAAAAGACAAATAACCCAGTAAAAAAATGGGCAGACTTCCAGGCAACATGGCGCTATAGTCAGAAGCACGACACCATCCCTCCACAGCAAAAATCCAAAAAACTAAGTCAAACAGAGTCACACGTCAGTCCTGAAAACATAAGCATCAAATGAAGAGATAAAGAACTTAGCCAAGCACCAAATGGAATAAGAAATTGACCGAGAACAGAGAGCGTGGAGAGAAACATGCAGAGGTCCCCTATCAGCTAACACAGCACGGATCTGCCATCCTGGACTACTATCAGAGATCACTGAACAGGGGGTATGAGAAAGCAGCTTCATGGAGCTTACAGCAGGAGATAGAACAACCGGTAACCAACGATGCATGCTTTCCCACCCCCCACCCTTCTTCACTCCCACTCAGCCTCCTCTGCTTCCCAAGGTCACAGTCTCTTGGCCAGGAAGCACTGGTTTCACCCCGGTGATGCTTGGATTCCACCCACCCACACTGACCGGCTCCCTGAGTGCCATTTGTTGGTTGCTGGTGTTGCTTTTTTCCCCTTCATTAGATTTCTTCCTTACCGCTCATCACCTCCCCCTCCTTTCTCTTAAATACCTGGCTCTGTGGCCATCTTTGCTTCTTCCGGGGCGGCTGTGAGGCACCACTGGATTATGAAACTGCTTCCCAACCTTTGCCGCCATGCTGGGGGTCTCCCAGGCCTTTTTTTGTTTGTTTATTTGTTCTGCTTTGTTCTGTTTTGATTTGTTTGTTTTATTGTTTTCTTTTTCTTTTCTCAGCTTGGGAGCCCTTTCTGGCTGGGCAGTGCCACGCAGCTTGGGAGATACTCCCTTACTTCGTGCAGACACACAGTGACATCCCTGGGGGCATTTCTTTTTTCTTTTTTGTTTCGTTGTTTTGTTTTCCTGTCTCTCTTTTTCCCTTTTTGTCTTTCTTAATTTCTAGTTTCTAGATTTATTCATTGTTTTCTTTTACCCTTTTTCTTATTTTTTTTCATTTTTGTTTTTCCCCATTTCTTAGTCTCTCATCTCTCCACTCCAATAGCAAGCTACCTTAGCACTTTTTTTGTTTCTGTGTATGTTTTTGGCTCCTGTTCCTCTCTCCTCTCTCGCCTCTTTCCCATACCCATCTTAGCTCCACACATCACAATCTCCCCTCCCACTAGTTCCTGCCTACCTGCACTGTGTGCTGAACATCACACCCCCAAGCAGCACAGGCACAGCCTACTGGAACCTGCCCTGCACTGATTCCTGGCCTCCCCTGTTGGCCCTAGCATGTACCACAAACAACCCATCCCAGCAACTCCCCTTCAGCTGGACCTGCCCTGCTGTACCATACCTGAGTGACTGACCCTGCCCATTGGAGAAGGAGGTGAAAACTATCATGCCCACAGACAAGCAAACAACAAAGAAAGCACAGCCCGCCTGCTCAGACATAACCAAAT
>NW_004443952.1:1117615-1179820 GCF_000243295.1 Trichechus manatus latirostris | reverse complement strand
GGGACAAGAAAGCTGGTGATAGGGAACTCAAGGTTGAGAAGGGATAATGTTGACATGTCGTGGGGTTGTTAACCACTATCATAAGGCAATATGTGTACTAACAGTTTAATGAGAAACCATTTGTTCTGTAAACCTTCATCTAAGATACAAAAGAAAAAAAAAAGAATTATCTATGTGAGACCAAATTGACAACAGCAACTCAAAATGTTTGATGGGAAGCCTGGGGGGCAGTGAGTTGAAGATAATGATGATGGAATAATTTAGAAAAGGATAGTGAGAATAGCAGCACAACTGGAAGAATGTAATCCATGTCACTGAATTCTACACATAGAAATTTCTGCAATGGTATATCTTTGGTTGTGTATATTTTCACCAAAAAAAAAAAGGTCCTCCAAGTTCGAGAAGGGAGAGTGTTGACATGTCTTGGGGTTTTTAACCAATGTCATAAAACAATATGTGTACTGACTGTTTAATGAGAAACTATTTCTTCTGTAAACCTTCACCTAAAGTACAATAAAAAAAATTTTTTAAAAAATGGGCGAAGACATCAACAGATGAATGGATAAACAAACTATGGTACATACACACAGTGGAGTATTATACAACTATAAAGAACAATGATGAATCTGTGAAGCATCTCATAACATGGAGGAAACTGGAGGACATTATGCTGAGTGAAATAAGTCAATCACAAAAGGACAAGTATTGTATGAGACCGCTACTGTAAAAACTCATGAAAAAGTTTAGACGCACAAAAAGAAACAATCTTTGTTGATTATGAGGGATGGGATGATGGGAGCAGGAAACTAAATAGACAGTAGATAAGTGGTAACTTTGGTGAAGGGTAAGACAGTACACAATACTGGGGAAGCCAATACAACTTGTACAAGGGAAGGTCATGGAAACTCCACAGACACATACAAACTCCCTGAGGGAATGAATTGCTGAGCAGAGGGCTGTGGAAACCATGGTCTCGGGGAACATCCAGCTCAACTGGCATAATACAGTTTATAAAGAAAATGTTCTACATTCAACATTGGTGAGCAGCGTCTGGGGTCTTGAAAAAGCCTGTGAGCAGCCATCTAAGATACTCCACTGGTCTGACCCCTTCGGGAGCAAGGGAGAATGAAGAAAACAAGATACAAGGAAACGATTAATCCAAAGGACTAATGGACCACAACTACCACGGCCTCCACCAGACTGAGTCCAGTACAACTAGATGGTGCCAGGCTACCACCACTGACCGAACTGACCTGGATCACAACAGAGGGTCCTGGAGAGAGCTGGAGAAAGATGTAGAACAAAATTCTAACTCACAAAAAAAGACCAGACTTACTGGTCTGACAGAGACTGGAAAAACCCCAAGAGTATGGCCCCCGGACACCCTTTTAGCTCAGTAATGAAATAAATAAATAAATAAATAAAGTTGGGGGGGAAAAAAGGGCAAAGAATATAAACAGACAATTTGCCAAAGAAGACATTCAGGCGCCTAACAGACACATGAGGAAATGCTCAGGATCATTAGGCATTAGAGAAATGCAAATCAAAACTACAATGAGATACCATCTCACCCCAACAAAGCTAGCATTAATCGAAAAACACAGTAAATGTTAGACAGGTTGTGGAAAGACTAGAACACTTATACAGTGTTGGTGGGAATGTAAAATGGTACAACCACTTTGGAAGTCTATTTGGTGCTTCCTTAAAAAGCTAGAAATAGAAGTACCATACAATCCAGCAATCCCACTCTTAGAATACATCCTAGAGAAATAAGAGCCATCACATGAATAGATATATGCATATCCATGTTCATTGCAGCACTGTTCACAATAGCAAAAAGATGGAAACAACCTCGGTGCCTATCAATGGATGAATGGATAAACAAATTATGGTATATTCACATAAAGGAATACTATCCAATGATAAAGAACAACGATGAATCTGTGAAACATAACATGGAGGAATCTGGAAAGCATTATGCTGAGTGAATTTAGTTAGTCACAAAAGGACAGATATTATATAAGACCGCTATTATAAGAACTCAAAAAAAGGTTTAAACACAGAAGAAAAACATTCTTTGATGGTTACCGGGGTGGGGAGGGCAGAAGAGGGGTATTCACTAACTAGATAGTAGGTAAGAATTATCTTAGGTGAAGGGAAGGACAGTACACACTACGGGGGAAGTCAGCACAACTGGATTAAACCAAAAGCTAAGAAGTTTCCTGAATACAACCAAACACTTCCAGGGACAGAGTAGCAGGGTCAGGGGTCTGGGAACCATGGTTTCAGGGGACATCTAGGTCAATTGTCGTAACAAAGTTTATTAAGAAAATGTTCTGCATCCTACTTTGGTGAGTGGTGTCTGGGGTCTTAAAAGCTAATGAGCAGCCATCTAAGATGCATCAATTGGTCCCAACCCACTGGAGCAAAGGAGA
Organism: Trichechus manatus latirostris; assembly: GCF_000243295.1. Taxonomy (NCBI): domain Eukaryota; kingdom Metazoa; phylum Chordata; class Mammalia; order Sirenia; family Trichechidae; genus Trichechus; species Trichechus manatus. The sequence continues at coordinate 1,177,385 of NW_004443952.1, read as the reverse complement.
ATGATTAACACCAAAGACACAAGGAAAATATTAGCCCAAGAGACAGAAAGGGCCACTAAACCAAAGACTTCATCAGCCTGAGACCAGAAGAACTAGATGGTGCCTGGCTACCACCAATGACCACCCTGACAGGTAACAAAACAGAGAGTCCCTGATGGAGCAGGAGAAAGGTGGGGTGCAGAACTCAAATTCTAGTAAAAAGACCAGACTTAACGGTTTGACTGAGACTGGAGGGACTCCAGAAGACATGGCCCTCGAACTCTCTGTTAGCCCGGCACTAAAACCATTCCTGAGGCCAACTCTTCAGACAAAGATTAGTCTGGACTATGGGACATAAAATGATACTCGTGAAGAGTATGCTTCTTAGCTCAGGTAGACACATGAGACTAAATGGGCAGCTCCTGTCTGGAGGTGAGATGAGAAGGCAGAGAGGATCAGGAGCTGGTTGAATGGACACGGGAAATCTGGGGTGGAAAGGAGGAGTGTGCTGTCACAGTATAGAGAGAGCAACTAGGGTCACGTAACAATGTCTGTATAAATTTTTGAATGAGAAACTAACTTGAGTTGTAAACTTTCTCTTAAAGCACAATTAAAAAAGAAAAAAGAAATGACATCCCTCATTTCACATCCTCTTCTGAAACCGGCATGAATTTCTGGCAGTTCCCTGTTGATGTTTTTGAATTATCTTCAGCAAAATTTTACTTGCATTTGATGTTAATAATATTGTTCAACAATTTCTGCATTCTTTTGGATCACCTTTCTTTGGAATGGGCACAAATATGGATCTCTTCCATTCAGTTGGCTACTGCTATTACTTACCATTGTTTGCCAATGCTCATCACAGTGTTTGTTTCATAATTTTTGCTCAATAAATATTTTTATTGAATAAGTGTTGAGCTCTATAGTTTTCAGAGTCCATCTTAGACAAGCAGGAACCTCAGGGATCAGCTTGTGTGTGTGTGTATGTGTGTGTGTACATGATTTTACTTATTTAATCCTTTTCCCACATACTTACCATCTGTGTTTGAGAAAGTCACCTCCCTGTTCAAGACTTTGAAGACTAGATGATCTCATCTAGAGGAGCAAGAGCAAGGCCATTTATTTTATCTTATTACCTGACCCTAAACATGATAATTACTGCTTTAATTCCCTGTAATAATAAACTCCTGGGAAGTGGAAAGGACCTGGGAGGTCCCCTAATCAGTTCCACTTCCAATCCAATGGGCATGGCTCAAACCCTGTTCCCTGGTTGCACATCAGAATATCCTTGGATAGTTTTTAAAAATACAGATGCGTGGGCTCCTGAGCCTCCAGTAAATCAGAAATTTGCTGGGATCAAACTTAGACATATATATTAAAAGAAAAATGATCATCTGTGCTTCTAAAGGTTAACAAGAATCCTACTAGGAGGAGCAGAGTCAGTCTTTGGAGTCCCCAGTTCTGCTTCTCTACCTACCAGTCTTTTGACTCAGAGGAAATGGGCAACCTCTCTGAACAGCCATTTTCCTGTCTAGAGAATGATAAGAAAAATTCTTGGCTTGTAGAGATGTTAGATAGCCTAAATGCAGTAAGGCTAAGACTGGCAAAGCGCATAAGATACATGCAATAAATCTAAGCCTAACTCACCCTGCTTCTACAGTAATTGTATTAGTACATATTGCGTGCTCTTTTTCTCTGAAAAGTAAAGCTAAATAGGTCAAATACTAGTAGATTGTGATTGAAATGAGGCTTTTATGTGTGAATTCTGGCTTAACCTTAATATCTTTGTGACCCTGGGCAACTTGCTTAACATCCCTGAGCTTCAGTTTCCTATTTGCAGTGGGCTGAGCACATACCCCATTGAGCTGTAGTAAACATTAAAGGAGACCAAGTACGTAACACACATAGCACAGAACCTGGTTCATAAGAAGTGCTAAATACATGCAAACTAAAATGTAGGCCATTCACATCTGTTTCTGTTGCTTGCATTTTATGTACCTATGCAAAATCAAACCAACACACTCCCATTGACTCAGACCATCAGTGTTCAGTGATTGGACCAGAATTTCAAAGAGTTTCAGTCCTCCAGGTGCCAAGTTAACACATTTTAAAACTATAAGGATTTAGGACTTAACCCACAGGAAATGGGCTTGGCAAACCACCGTAAGAACCAGCACAACTTCTAACCCAATCTCCATCCAGGCCTTCATTCAATGATGCAAAATTAATTTAAGTCATCTGTGGCTGGGGCAACTCCAGGAAAAAGAGTGGTCAGTTCCAAAGCAAGAGATAGAGGGAGCAAGCATGTTAGACAAAGGAATCAAGACCCAAAAAGATCCTAGCAGGTCTGAGAGTTGAGCCAAATCTATGTGGTACAATTTAACAGGGACAGATGCTCAATAAATGCTGATGCACGAGAATGTGAAGTCCTGTTTCTGGGTTCCAAAAATCCAACCCATAAATGCAGGGTAGGGAAATGATGGCATGACTGGCTTCAATGCTCAGTCAGCTAATGATTATCATGTCTTCATGTCCCAGTCTCTTTTAGGTGGTGATTGAGATGAGAGCTCTGGAGCCATCTTACTTCCACCATTTACCAGTGAAATTATTTAACTCTCTATGGCTCAGTGTTCCCATCTAGAAAATAGGTATACAACAGTGTCTACCTTACAGAATTGATGAGAAAATTAAATGAGATAATGCATGAGGCAGGACCTGAAGATGCAGAGAAAAACAAAGCAACTCCTTTCCTCAAGGAAGGCAGAGCCTAGCAGGAGAGACTGACACATATAGCAGCAGGTGGTATTCAGTGTGCTGAGTTTGTGCCAGAAACTCTATAGAGCACAGGTCCGAAAACTACAGCCCACAAACCAAATCCAGCCCACTGCCTGCTTTTTGTAAATAAAATTTTACTGGAACACAGTCGTGTCTGCCCATTTACATATTGTCCACGGTTGTTTGATGGTACAGTGGCACAGTTGAATAGTTGCAACAGAGACCATATGGCCCACAAAGTGTAAAGTATTTATTATCTGGCCCTTTACAGAAAAAGTTTGCTAATCCCTGCTATAAAGGAAGAGTTAGCTTTGTCTTAGATGTCAAGAAAGAAGAGTTTTTGAGCCCTGGTGGCACAGAGGTTAAGTGTTTGGCTGCTAATCAAAAGGTCGGCGGTTGGAATCCACCAGCTGCTCCTTGGAAACCCTATGGGGCAGTTCTACTCAGTTCAGTAAGGTTGCTATGAATTGGAATTGACTCAACGGCAACGGGTTAGTATGTGTTGAGCCCTGTAAATATGTTAACCAAAACCAAAAACAAAACCCATTGCCATGGAGTCGATTCTGAAAACCCACCAGGGTTTTCGTAAATATGTTAACGTGTATTTTTTTTTCCAGTTACTAAATTTGAGCTTACAAAAAGTTTGATAACTGGCCTCAAGTCATAAATATGTGTTAGAAGCAGGATTCCAACCTAGGCCTGATGACTCCACACCTCAGGCTCTACTCACTTTCCCAGGTGAGCTAATACAATTAGAGGGCCATATGTGGGTTGGGTGCTGAAAGATGAATAAGAGTCGACCAGAAAGTGATAGGGTTCAAAAGATAAAAGGGGCGTACAAAGACTGATGAAACAACAGGGACAAAATGTCCAAGACATGCACGTATTTGGAAAATGCAAGTGATTGGATGTGAAGAGATTTGAGAATATGATAGCAGGAGAGGGAGATGTTAAAGAGAAAGAAGGAAGCAGTCCTGAGGGTGGCAACAGTTGAGAGAAAGCAAAGAATTATTTACGGTCGATGGTTGTGCAACATGATTAATGTAATTAATGTCACCAATTACACGTGAAAAATCTTAGAATGGTAAACGTGTTATATATTTCTTTGCAACAATTTAAAAAATAAATTGTCCACTTACCCAAAATTGCCTTCCATAAAGTCTGAGAAACAGCACTCATACAAAAAAAAAATGGATTCCAGGAGCAATATGCACAGTCATAGCAAGTCTGACATCATCAGGCCGAAGTATCTCATTGTACAAATGAGATAACTGAGTCCCAGAAGAGGGTAAAGCTTTACCCAAGGCCAGGTCGCATATAGGTAGTAGAGAACCCAGGTTCCCAAGCCCAGGTCAGGAGGCCCTTCCCGTCACACATCACGGATGATGGTGGACTCTGCCAATAGGGGGCGCTGCGACCAGCACACCTACCTTACAGGATCCTTGTGACTCTGCAGACAGTTGGTGATGGTCTCTTGTTTCCCTGGGCTGATTAGATTCTATCGCATTATCCATCTTGTGCAATGGCGTCCCAGACGCATTTCTGTGGGGTCACCATGCTGTTTAGGATGAGCGATGCTGGCTGGAGGCCCGCCAATGCACCTGTGGTATTTCAATAACTTCACATATTGCCAACTTCTCATATTAAATATACAACTTACAAGCAGGGCAAAGTTTAACTCATTCTAATCAACTGCAAAATGAACTAGAGACTTGCTGTGCCCCTCTAAAGACTTGCATCTGCGTCATGCTCATCATTAATGGCTGTGGGGCTGTATTTCCCGAGATTGGTTATTAATGAGCGCTGGAATTACAGATTTCAATTAAGTGCTTTACACTGGTCCTGAAATGCAGTGGGATCTACGCTGGGGAAATATAAATGCTGAGATGAAATGCAATCCTCCCCTCTTGCCCAGGTACAATCCTGTCAGCCCCCTCTCTGTCTATGAATCATTGGCAGCATGGTGCAGGGCAAAGTGGGTGGGTCTGAGGGCAGGGAAGACTGGGTCCACACCCCAGCTACACCATCTGCACTCCTTCCCCTGAGTCTGGGCTTCCTCAACTGTAACTTAGGTTTATGGGGGACTCATTGTGTGTCAGGGGCTGGGATATGAATGCAAATAGACATGGTCCTACCAGCTGCCCTGTCTCTCTAAGACCTGTTGTGAGGTTCAATGTCACTTAATAAGCATTTATTAAGCAAAGACTACAGCCTTTAGTATGGATTACACCTCAACATAAAGAAAACAAAAATACTCACAACTGGACCAATAAGTAACATCATGATAAACAGAGAAAATATTGAAGTTGTTAAGGATTTCATTTTCCTTGGATCCACAATCAACACCCATGGAAGAAGCAGTCAGGAAATCAAATGATGTATTGCATTGGGCAAATCTGCTGCAAAAGACCTCTTTAAAGTACTCAAATGCAAAGCTGTTGCTTGAAGGCTAAGGTGCACCTGACCCAAGCCATGGTATTTTCAATTGCCTCATATGCATGCAAAAGCTGGACAATTAATAAGGAAGACTGAAGAAGAATTGATGCCTTTGAATTGTGGTGTTGGCAAAGAATACTGAATATACCATGGACTGCCAGAAGAACAAACGACTCTGTCTTGGAAGAAGTACAGCCAGAATGCTTCTTAGAAGTAAGGATGGCAAGACCTGGTCTTATGTACTTTAGACATGTTATCAGGAGGGACTAGTCCCTGGGGAAAGACAAGGGGCGGGGTAGAGGGTCAGTGAAAATGAGGAAGACCCTCAATGAGATGGATTGATGCAGTGGCTGCAACAATGGGCTCAAGCATAACAACTATTGTGAGGATGGTACATGACTGGGCAATGTTTCATTCTGTTGTACACAGGGTTGCTATGAGTTGGAACCAACTCGACAGCACCTAACAACAACAACATGTGCAAGATGATGTTCTTAAACTGATACCTGAGAAAACCTTCTAGAAAATGCTTTGAAATCCAACAGAGCTGAGTTTAACTCCTGGCTCTGCCCAACTCAAACATGGGGCTTGAGCAATTTATGCAGCCTCTCTGAGATGCAGCTTCTTCCACTCTAACGTGGGAATAACAGCATCTACATTACATGGTTCTAAATATTAAATATGACAGCCTGGGTAACATATCTAGCTATTCCTGAATGCTATTCCACAGACCCTGTGGGAGGCAATTTACAGTCAGTAGGCAGTTATTTGCTTTCTCTCAACCATTGTCCATCCTCAGGACTCCTTTCTTCTTTAACATCTACCTCTCCTGCTAACATAAGCATTCAGGAAAAGGCCATTACTATTATTATCCACTACACATCTGTCAGTTTGTCATACTACGGTGGCTTGCATGTTGCTATGATGCTGGAAGCTATGCCACCAGTATTTCAAACACCAGCAGGGTCACCCATAATGGATAGGTTTCAAAGGAACTTCCAGACTAAGACTAGGAAGAAAGGCCTGGCAATCTACTTCTAAAAATTAGTCATTGAAAACCCTATGGATCCCAACAAAACATTGTCCGTTATAATGCTGGAAGATATGCCCTCTAGGTTGGAAGGCGGTCAAAATACATGGTGGCCGCTACAATGGACTTGAGCATACCAGCAATCATGAAGATGGCGCAACACCGGGTACCTTTTCATTCTGTTTTACAACATGGAGTCCCATGAGTCAGAGCCAACTAGATGACAACTAACAACGACAACTATTATTATTATTGTTATCCATCCCCAGACCTTTATTAAGCATCTCACATGTCCTTAGCCCTGTCCTAGTTGCTTTGGAAAATGCATCATGACATGATTTGATAAGCATCTGCTCTCAAGGGCTTCAAGCTCTAGTTTTAAAAAACAGGAATGACACAAGTTGAGAATGATTTGGGGGCAGGCGAGTATCTTCTTGACTTGTTTTCAGGGCACCCACAGGAAAGCCCGGGGACCGTAACATATACTGCCATGTGGCAAAGATAGCCTGCTGTGTGACATTGAGCAAGTCCCTTCTCTTCTTTGGCCTCAAAATGGGGAAAAGAAAACCAACCTCCTTGCAGGCTCATTGTAAGGATCACACAGGATATAGGCTATGAAAATGCTTTGGAAACTCTAAAACCTTTGGGCACTTGAAGAAGCATCCCAGTCGTGGAGAAAGCAAAGCATTGAACACGCGCACGCGCACGCGCACGCGCACACACACACACACACACACACACACACACACAAACACACACACAGGTGACTCAAGATTTTCTGCCGCCTTTGGATACAGGACTCTGAGATACCTCACCTTGGTCCGGGCTGCTGGCTGCAGCCCCAGGCCCTGGTCACCTTCCCTGGCTGGGCAGGATTTGGGCCCCTGCTCACAGCCTCAGACTCTTCCCATTCCAGACATACCATTTCTCCTGCCACTCTGTGATGGAGTAAACCACAAACAGATTTCCCATTAACTGACTACAGCCTTGCTGCCTGGAAAGCAAAGCCTCCTGCTTGTCCCCAGTACTTTCCCAAGGAAGGGTGGGAGGAGGCAGGTGGGGAGACAGAAGTGACACAGGGAGAGGCCAGCTCAGTTGTCTGACGTTGTGAGACAAACAACCAGGGCCCAAAACTCAGGAAGAAGAAACGAGAGGCAGCATGATGATTCTCCTGCGCCAGCTAAGTACTGTATTACCTTAAATAGAGTGACTTAACCTCTCTGAGCCTCAGCGTCTACAAACCAAAATACTCCTATATACTTTTTAATTAAAAACTACTGGCCCTTTTTCCTCCTGTCTTAGCATTCACAAGTCACATGTGCAGGCTTTGGAGTTTGTAAAAGTCATGCACAGCTTACTAGGAGGGTGATATGTTGTCGTTGGACATCTCTTTGGGATTACCCTCCCTGGTTTCTTTCACGGGCAAAGTGTTTGCGGCCTGTGATTACTTTTCATCAGTAACCCAGAGAGTGAGCTTGGGAAGAAAAGGAAGGTTTTTGCACTTGCTCAGGGTCAGTGGGCTGAGCCTGATTTTGCAAATGTTTAGTGGTTAAGCACAGCAGGTGGAACCTGCCAGCCCTGGGAGACAGATGCTGCATTCTGCTTCTGTATGAAGACTACACCCCTTTAACCCCATCAGTGCCATAGCATTGGCAGAACAGAAAATGAGTGGCAGATGTCACAACCACCAGAACCCATCTTCTTCTGAAACTCTGACCCCTGCTGTGCGCAGCTGCTAACTGAAAGGTCAGCGGTTTAACCTACCAGTCATTCCGTGGGAGAAAGATGTGACAGTCTGCTTCCACGAAGATTACGGCCTTGGAAACCCTATGGGGAAGCTCTGCTCTGTCCTACAGGGTCACTATGAGTCAGGCTGAGCTTGACGGAAGGGGCGGATTATCCAATAGGCAAAGTAAGCATGTTGCTTACCTTGCTTTTCAGATCATCGGTAGAGAACAATTTCACATGGGTTTCACCACATCAAACCCATGTGAAATTGTTCACTACAGATTAGTAAGTATGAGTAAGCCCGTGCTTACCTTGTTTACTGGGCAATCTATCTCTATCAGGGATCGTAAATTTAAAAAGAAGCTTTGATTTTGTAGGAAGGTTCTGTGGGTTTGGGAGAGAGATAGATGCCAGCCATACCTAGAAGCAGACTCTTTAATGTGGTAAAAAAAATGTGAAATTGTTCACTACAGATAATCTGGTAAGCAAGGTAATCATCATGCTTACCTTGCCTATTGGATAATCTGCCCCTGCTTGATGGCAATGGGTTTGTGAATTTTAGTGCCCATATGCTTTATCCTACTTTGTGGAAATCAGACAACCCATCACAGGGAAAGTTTTCACAAACATTCCATAAATTTTAAATTTCAATGACTTCTAAAGCCTCTTCCCAATTCCTCCACCTTCCAATAAACTTTCTTAACCACCCACATCCATTCATCCATCCATCCACCCATTAATCATATATAATATGTCTCAAACAGTGGGGACATAAAAGTGAATAAGACAATTCCTATGACCATATGAAGCTCAGATTCTTAGTAGCAGAAGCTGTGGGAAGAAACCTAAAATAAATACATAAGCTAATGAATTAACAAGATAATTTCAGATAGTGAAAAATGCTAACAAGAAAATAAAACCAGGTAAGAGGACAAGTGGGGGAGGCTGCTTTAGACTGGATGGTCATAGAAGGCCACTCAGAAGAGATGATCTTTAAGGCAGATGGGAGGATCTTATCTAAAAAGAGACAGATAGATGGGACATGTGAGGCTCTTCATCCGAGAAGACTGATATTCCAGATATGTTGTGTCCTGACCCTATGCCCTCCACTGCCCCCACTAGGCCAAACCTTAAAAAAATCCTGAATTCTAGATTTTATATTCCTGAGGGCCAAACATGAGCCTCAACAATTCTCCTTCCCTGCCTGCATGCTACACTGTTTATATGTAAGATGACTACATAATTTATCATCCAAACTGGGGCACTTTTAAAAGGGAAAGGGGGCATTAACTGATAATTACACTAGGACCACAGGCACGAACCAGGCCTGCCCCAGGCAAACTAGGGCGTCTGCTCACCCTGTTCATAGGGGGCTGTAACTGGCTTCAAGTTCCATAGGCTCAGTAGTTAAACACGAGTATCCAAGATCTATTCGCTAGGATGGAGAGGAACAAAGGAGGGTCATTATGCAGATGGCTGGTCAATCAAAGCCTTCTAGCCTTAAGAGGAAAGCCTTCTGCCTTTCTCCAGAGTCACTGCTGGTTCTTGGTAATACTAGACTTCTTTATAATGTATCATAATACATCAACAACAGATGCTGATCTGCCCACCCTGACCTTCTTAATCCTTGAACTGCAGTCTTTAACTTGAAAACCCAGAATGTCAGTGTGAAAGGAAATTTGAACTTATGGCAGAAGCTGCTAGAGCCCCCCCTAACATCTGTGCTGCCTTTATTTCATAACAATAGAATTTAGCTGCCCAGACTCTTTGCACCTAGAAGCTAGGTGTGGTCGTGTGACTTAATTCTAGTTAATGAGATGTAAGCACAGGTGTTGAGTGAAAAACTTCCAGGAACCTCTGTAAGATACAGCTGTTGTGAATTTTGTGCCTTTGCCTGCCTGCAAATAAAGTTGATGTGATGGCTAGAGTTCTTCCTTAGACATTGAAGTTCAAGGTGACACTGTAGAGACAGTAGAGGGATGAAATTCAGGAGCCTGGGTCCCTGAGAACTCTGTGGAATAGACTCCTAGAAGCCTTGTACTTCTCGCAGACAGACTTGAACAGGAAAGAGAAAAACTTTTAACCAAATTAAGCCACTGCTTAAGTACTCTCAGCTGAGCATAATTTTAACTAAGGCTGTTATGGATTGAGTTGTGTCCCCCCAAAAATGTGTGTCAACTTGTCTAGGCCATGATTCCAAGTATTGTGTAATTGTCCACCATTTTGTCATCTGATGTGATTTTCCTATGTGTTGTAAATCCTATCTCTATGATGTTAATGAGGCAAGATTAGAGGCAGTTATGTTAATGAGGCAGGACTCAATCTAAAGGATTAGGTTGTGTCTTCATGAAAGCTCCATAGACACATCCAAACTCCCTGAGGGACTCAATTACCGGGCTGAGGGCTGTGAAGACCATAGTCTCGGGGAACATCTAGCTCAATTTGCATAACATAGTTTATAAAGACAATGTTCTATATTCTACCTTGGTGAGTAGCATTTGGGGTCTTAAAAGTCTATGAGCAGCCATCTAAAATACTCCACTGGTCTCACTCCTTTGGGAGCAAGGGAGAATGAAGAAAACTAAAGACACAAGGGAAAGATTAGTCCAAAGGACTAATGGATCAAAACTACCATGGCCTCCAGCAGACTGAGTCCAGTACAACTAGATGGTTCCCAGCTACTACCACTGACTGCTCTGACAGGGATCATAATAGAGGGTTCCAGACAGAGCTGGAGAAAAATGTAGAACAAAATTCTAACTCACAAAAAAGACCAGACTTACCAGCCTGACAGAGACTGGAGAAACCCTGAGAGTATAGCCCCCAGACACCCTTTTAGCTCAGTAATGAAGTCACTCCTGAGGTTCACCCTTCAGCCAAATATTAGACAGGCCAATGAAACAAAACGAGACTAAAGGGGCACACCAGCCCAGGGGCAAGGACTAGAAGGTAGGAGAGGACAGGAAAGCTGGTAATAGGGAACCCAGGGTCGAGAAGGGAGAGTGTTGACATGTCGTGGGATTGTTAACCAATGTCATAAAACAATATGGGTACTGTTTAACGAGAAGCTAGTTTGTTCTGTAAACCTTCATCTAAAGTACAACTAAAAAAAATTGGATAAAAAAAAGATTAGGTTGTGTCTTAAGACAATCTCTTTTGAAATATAAAAGAGAGAAGAGAGCAGAGAGATGTGAGGACCTCATACCACCAAGAAACAAGAGCCAGGAGAACAGCACGTCCTTTGGACCTGGGATCGCTGCACTGAGAAGCATCTCAGCCTGGCAAGATTGATGACAAAGACCTTCCCCCAGAACCGTCAGAGACAGAAAGCCTTCCCCTGGAGCTGGCACCCTGAATTTGGACTTCTATCGTCCTAAACCGTGAGGGAATAAATTTGTTTTTGTTAAAGCCATCCACTTGTGGTATTTCTATTATAGCAGCACTAGATGACTAAGATAAAGACCAATCAAACTAAAACCCACTGGTGTCAAGTCGATTCTGACTCATAGCAACCCTACAGGACAGGGTAGAACTGCTCCGTAGGGTTTCCAAGGCTGAAATCTTCATGGGAACACACCACATCTTTCTCCCACGGAGCAGCTGGTAGGTTTGAACTACTGACCGTTCAGTTAGCAGCCAAGTGCTTAACACTGTGCCACCAGGGCTCCTTGTAACTAAGATCAAGTTCCTCTAATTCCCGGCTTTAATTCTACCAGTTGGGAGAACTGAATTCCAGAGAGAAGATTTCCTAAATCAAATTCACTAATTAGATAATAACATAATAGCAGGCTACCCAACTTCTAGCCTATACTATTTCCACTACTTCCATTCTTCTATTCAATAAATTACAAAGATTTCATGAACACAAGTAACATGGCAGGTACAGTTTTAGCACTGAGTAAACAGAGCTGAGTAAAACATGGTTGCTTTCTGTCAGGAGCCTGTGATTGAGAGAACATATAGTAAAATTACGGTGTGAGAAATGTTATGTTGGAGTTAGATATATAGATATATAGATGTAGAGATCTATCAGATATCTATCTATTATTTATCTCTATCTATCCAAGGTGACATGGGTATACAAAATCAACTGTCTGGGCTCAGGAAAGACTTCATAAGGCAACGTTTAAGCTAGGTCCTAAAGGAAGAATAGGAGTTTACCAGTCTTGGGAGGAGGAAATGGCATTTTAGGCAGAAGGAAGAGCAAAAGCATGGAGGGCAGAGAGGGCAGGGGGCGTGTGGTAAACAGAATAGTAACCCCCAAAGATATCCACATCCTAAGCCCTGAAACCTGTGAATATTTTGTGTTACGTAGAAAAGAGGAATGAAAGTTGCAGATGGAATTAAGCTTGCTTATCAGCTGACCTTGAGATGAGGAGATTATTCTAGATTATCTGGGCTGGCCCAATGTAATCTCAAGGGTCCTCAAAAGTAGCAGAGGTGGTCCCTGGGTGGTGCAAATGGCTAAGCACTCAACTACTAGTCAAAAGGCTGGCGGTTCAAACCCACACAGAGGCTACTCAGAAGACAGATCAGTGATCTGCTTCCAAAAGGTTACAACCTTGAAAACCCTATGGAGGAGTTCTACTCTGCATCCATGGGGTTGCCATGAGTTGGAACCGACAGCAACTAACAATAATAACAACAAAGTGGAAGAGGAAGGCAGGAGAGTCAGAGTCAGAGTGATGTGACGTGAGAAGGACTCAACTGGCCATTGCTGACTTTGAAGGTGAAAGGAGACCATGAGCCAAGGAATGTGAGTGGCATCTCTTGTGTTGTTGTTAGGTGCCGTCAAGTTGGTTCTAACTCATAGGAATCCTATAGGACAGAGTAGAACTTCCCCATAGTGTTTCCAAGGAGCAGCTGGTTGATTCGAACGGCCGACCTTTTGGTTGGCAGCCGAGCTCTTAACCACTATGCCACCAGGGCTCCAAGGGGCATCTAGGAGCCGTAAAAGCCAAGAAAAGATTCTCTCCTAGAGCCTTCAGAAAGAAACACAGCTCTGCCAACACCATGATTTTAGCCCCGTGAGACCCACTTTGAACTTCTGACCTCCAGAACTGTAAGGTAATAAATTTGCATTGTCTTAAGTAACTGTTGTTGTTATGTTGTTAGGTGCCATCGAGTCGGTTCCGACCCGCAGTGAAACACTGTCCAGTAGTTATACTCCATCCTCACAATCATTGCTATTTTAAGTCACTAAGTCTGTGGTAGTTTGTTACAGCAGTAATAGGAAAATAATACAGAGAGGAAAGCTCATCGTGGTTGATGTTGTAGGGTGTTGTAGGGTGTGTGGTTAGACATAGGTGAGACATGATCACAGAGTCTTAAAAGTTTTAAATTTAGAAAAGCATAGGCAAAGGAAAGCCATTGAAAAATTTTAAGAAGGGCACGATGTGGTCAGATTTTTGTTACAAAGATTAAGCTAACTGGTGCAGAGGTTGAACTGGAGGGGTGAGCCTAGAGGCAGGAAGACCCCTGGGAGGACATTGCAATGGTCCTAGTGAGAGATGCTGAGCTGGGACCACCAGGAGGGCTGGCTCTACTGAGTTCCCAGGCCACATGGGGTCTCTGCATCACAGTGATGGAAGCTGAAGACTACTGGTGCTTTCTCCACTTCTTTTCCTGTGTCCTTCCAAAAGCAGCCTATGCAATGGAAGGTCTGCACTCAGAGAGAGCTGGCCTTGAGACCTGCTTTACCATTCATTAACTCTGGGGTCCAGGCCAAGTCACTCCACCTCTCTGAGCCTCAGTTTCCTCATCTGCAAAACGGTGATGATTATCCCTTCCTCTGAGGGCTTCTTTGGTGTGATGCTTTCTAAGCCACCTCCAGGCAGCCGAGGAATGCTTAAGTCATCCCATAACGCTCCCTGCTGGGTCTCCCTTTGCTTTTAGGATTCCTACCCTGATTCCAAGATGAAGCTACCAACCTATAAAGTTGACCCTCGAACTCCAAGGAGCTATGCAGTCTCACCAGGCCAGTGTGTGTCTCCCTGAGCACTAAATATTGGCCAGAGAGCTGGCTGCCATCTAGAGGTTACCAGAAGCAACACCCAGAAGACAAGAAAAGCCACCAAACCCATTGCTGTCGAACCTATTCCAACTCATAGTGACACTATAGGACCGAGTAAAACTGGTTCCAGCCCCTCCTGCACCAGGAACCCACTCTGTGACCTTACACAAGTCCCTTCCTTCTCCAGCCTTCTCTGTCCCCATCCAGACTATGAAGAGGTTAGACAAGGTCTGTGGGTCTCAATACTGGCAGTTCTACCTCTAAGAAATGGTTTGGACATTTCCAGGGGCATTCTTGGTTGTCAGTAGGAGAGAATACTGCTGACATTCGGATGCTAAACAGCCTGTAGTGTATAGGAAGGCCCTTCCCTGCCCAATAAAGAATTGGACCACATCCAACTCAACTTTGGCATGTCCCACCTGACATTCATATAAGTGAAAAATCCATGTTGTAATTGTCTGAGCCTAGATCTTAACTCCATTTTACATATAGACACAAAGTATTTTTGCATGATTTTAATATCGACTCAATTTTCCAGGAATGCAAATACCATGCAAATCGAGGGGAGAGTGTACTTTGTGTTGTTCAGATCTCCACTGTTTCAGAAAATCGCAGCTCCAAAGGCCACGCTGTTCATGGTATTTGAGTGGCAAACTCCACACATTCATTTCGGTTTCCATCAAGCAATCATCTGACTGCTATTATGTCTTCTAGTCTAGTTGTATCCACATATCAACATATGTACTTTATTACAAATTACTTTGCCTTTTACTTTTTATTTACTTTGCAGTTTGGGCATCGTATAGATTTTTAAAATGAGATATCTATGTGGGTTATATAATTTATGAATTCCATTTCAGAATAATAAAAGGAGAATCACAAAACATTAGTCTGAAAGGGCTGAGAACCATTGGATCATATGACCCTCTGGTCCCTTCCAGCTCCAGCAAAGTAGGGGTATTACGCAAAGAGAGGCACGCCTGAATCATGTGCAGCACATTACAGATAGAGACTGAGGGTAAATTATCTTGTTTTCTACAAATTGTCGTCACCCACTGAATGTCCCTTAGCCATCCCAGAATGTGCAGTAATCTGCACCACTGAATGCATCCTGTCTAAGCTCCTGAAAGATGGAATTGCCTGGAACTGAGTTTGGGCACATTTGGCATTGCTCTAGAATGCTGCAGCTTCACTGGGTTGGAGCTGAGCACGTGCTGTGTTGAAATTTATAGTGTAATTGATTTCTTTATAAGCCATTGAGGCCTTATTATTTATTAATCCACCTGTCAAGATTAATTTAAGCTACTTCTCAATAAGGTGGCTTGACAATGCCTTTGTTGACTGGATTGACAACCCTGGTGAGTAAAGAGATGGCAGAGCGATTCTTCTCCCCTAACAGAGATCTCTGAGAAGGGACTTCCAGCAGGTCTGGGTTGTCCCAGGCCTCATTGCAGAATACAAGAGACCTCCCTTCACACTCAATGGGGAGATAAGCAAAGAAGCCTTACCCTCTGCCCCCAGGACTTGCACTGGACACTGAGTAGCCACTGACTCCCATAGATTGTGCAGCCCTGCCATCCCTTGAATCTTTCCCTCCTCTCCATTCCCAGCACCATGACCTGGAGTCACGGCCATCTCTTCCCTAGCCTGCTGCAACCGTCTTCTAACTGGTCGCCTTGCCTCTATTTTGCATCCATCCCATCCATCTCAGGTGATCTTTCTAAACTGCAAGTCTGACCAAGTCAATCTCCTGAATCAAACCCTTCAGTGGCTGCCACGGAGTCAAGTTCAAAGTCATCCATGCCCTGGCCCCTGCCTACTTCTCTAGCCCCATCTTCCATCACCCCTCCTCTGCCACCTGTGCTTTATGCCCCATCAATATTATACAACATGTTGTCTCCTGCCTTCTTGCCTTTGGAATACTATTTGTTCCCTCTTACCAAACCCTGGTCATCGCTGAGACTCCAGCACTAGCAAATCTGTTGCCTGTTGCCGTTGAGTTGATTCTGACTCATAGCAACCCTATAGGACAGAGTAGATCTGCACCATAGGGTTTCCAAGGAGCAGCTGGTGGATTCAAACTGCCGACCTTTTGGTTAGCAGCCAAGTTCTTAACCACTGCACAGAAAGTACCTGCTAAAAATGGCTGCCACTTGCTCCCTTGAGTATTTCTTCCCAAATATGAATCATTTTGTGCCTTGGATTTATGTTCTTTAAACGCGTGTCATTGAGCCAGTAAGTAACAAATATTTATCAAGTGAGGGCCATGAGCTAGACACTGAGGATACAAGAGAAAACAAGAGGGACCTCACACCTGTCCTTTCAAAGCTTAAGAGTCCAGGCTGTGCGCTCCTTGAAGGTAGAATTTTTCTTGTGCATTTCCCAGCACAGTGTTGCAGGAAGCACAAGAAGACAAGGGAGACTAGTGTTTATTGAATGCCAGCCACTATACTCACGCTTTCTTATTTCATCTTAACAACAACCCTCTGAAGCTAGTAGTCCCTGCATGGCACAAATGGTTAAGTGCTGGGCTACTGACCGAAAGGTTGGCAGTTCAAACCCACTCATAGCACCTTTGAAGAAAGGCCTGGTGATCTGCTTCCAAAAAATCACAATTATGAAATTCCCTTGGAGCATAGCTCTACTTTGCAACACTTGGGGTCGCCATGAGTCAGAATCGATTAGATGGAAACTGATTTGGGGTTTATAAAGCTAGTTTTTTCGTAACCCCCTTTAGAAACGAGCAAACTGGATTTCAAACAGGTGAAATAGCTTGCCAAAGTTTACCCAACTCAATTATGGTGAGGCCAGCACTCAAACACAGGTCTGACTGATTCCAAAGCCAGAACTCCACGCTCTGCACCCTGCTGCTCTCTTCTGCACAGAGTTCAGGCCAAGTCAAACGCTCTCACTGTGTTCCTTAAGCGCCCTTCACAGTGTCAAGGTAGAACGAACTTAATTTTCAACGTCATTGA
The DNA here is from genome assembly GCF_000243295.1 of Trichechus manatus latirostris. Taxonomy (NCBI): domain Eukaryota; kingdom Metazoa; phylum Chordata; class Mammalia; order Sirenia; family Trichechidae; genus Trichechus; species Trichechus manatus. Next base: position 1,160,449 of record NW_004443952.1, on the reverse strand, counting down.
GTGACTGAGCCTGTGTCGCTGGGCATATCCATGACACACTAGAGTACAAGACCCATGGGGTCTGAGATCTAGCCTGCCGTGTGTAACATTGGAGTCCCAGCACCTAGAACAATACCTGGCACCTGTGCCAAAAGTTTTAAATGAGTGAATATGTGAAGTTCCCTGAGAGACTGACAATTATGCTGTAATTGACACTGCGCGGGACATTACATTAACCCTGAGTGAGTAGAAAGCTGGTCTGACCCAAGGCCATATTCCTCACCTTCCCAAGTTCAAAGAGTATAAACTTGATCAGACCTTTTAAGAAAGAACTTTTTCAGAGTCAGTATGGTCTCCAAGTGCTAAAAATTTAACCAGCAACTGTGTGATTGTGGTGGTTGTTATTAGATGCCATTGAGTCAATTTCAACTCATAGTGATCCCATGGGACAGTAGACCTGCCCCATAGTTTTCTAGGCTATAGTCTTTATGGGAGCAGATCGTCAGGTCGTATCCTGTGGAGTGGTCAGGTGGGTTCAAATCACCAACCTTTCAATTAGCAGCCAAGCACTTAACCATTGAGCAACCAGGGCCCAAAAATATGCTACCCAAAACCCATTGCTGTAGAGTCGATTCGGACTCATAGTGACCCTACAGGACTTCCAAGGCTGTAATCTTTACAGAAGGAGACTGCCACATCTTTCCCCTGCGGAGCGGCTGGTGGGTTCAAACCACCAACCTTTCAGTTAACAGCTAAGCGCTTAACCACTGTACCACCAGGGCTCCTTTCAAACCACAGGATAGGCCTACGAAAAGACAGACTCACTGAACCAATTTGATCAGAGTGATGTGGTTGTGATAGGAGAATCCAGGGCCATGCAAAACTCTGAGGAACCATGTAAGCTATAAAAAGAGAAGGGTACTTTCATTGCTATTCCATTTCCATTTATAAAAAGTAACATTGACTATATAAATAAGCCTAATTTAAAAATAGGAAACACGTTTCGGATCATGTGAGCTTGAAATGCACTGTTCTATCTCACACCTCTCTCATCCAGGCCTGGAGGTGGGAGCAAAACATGTAACTGGAGCAGTTACTTAATCAGCTCCCCCAACCCTGGGCCTATCTTCCCATCATCTTTTTGGATGTGAGCATGGAAATTAATGGCATAGAGAGAGATAGCAAAGGAGGGCCAGTAGAGGAGAGAAGGAAGGGGGTCTTGAGCATGTTTGTGCCAGCTCAGAAGGGGAACATCACACCATCTTTGTGAACTTGAACGAGTCAATTATATTGAGTCAGGACATCAACCTAGGCTTGTAGGGAGAGTATTGGAGGAACACATATGGGTTCCCCATCACCTTTGGCTAGGTTTACCCACAGGAGGAGGAGATGCTCAACTGATTGGCAGGAACCTGAAGTTCTGGGCCATGTTTCACTAATGGGCAGAGTGAGTCCTAGCATGGTAAAGGTCTATCTTCTTGCCCACTATTTCACTTATACTCACATGAAGCAGACCTGTTTCCCATTGTATCTTACTTCCTGCTTCATGGAATCAGGAGAGTGCCAAGGCTCAGGAAAGTGTCCAACCGTATTCATCTCCTTATTGTGCTCTTGTCTTCCACTGGCAGCCTGGAAGGGGTTGCTGCCCCAGTCAAGGGTGAGGCAGCTGGACCAACTCAGTGCATCAACACATGAGAGGTTCATTCTTGCTATGCTTCCAACTGGCTTTTCTTCCAGTGATGCAGATAACATCCAACCATGAATTTTCTGGACATAGGCAGTTGGAGGTGATATAGATGGAGATTCAGGATACTTTTTGTTGGAGGGGGACAATAGACTCACTCAAGCCTCCTGTACGAGCCTCCTTCCAAACTCTTTAGTTCAGATATTACCAGAGCTTTGCACTGGGGCATAGGGAACTTCTTCGCTTTGTAAAAAAGCCAAACTCGACTTCCCATTTGCCTGTTGATCTTTGTGCAAATACTTCCTCAGAATCCCAGAGAAGAAGAGGATGAATTTCAAACCCTTGAAATGCTCAAGCTGCCTGGCTCTTTATTGCCTCGTCTGCAGAATGGGCATGATAACATCAGAATTCCTGCCACCAGGGTTTTGGTAGCAATCTACTAAGAACATGGCAGTGCGTTCTAAAGGTGAAATACCGTCATTCTCGGTTGCCGTAAGGATCCAAGGCTCCTTCCCTCTTACTGATGACTTTGTAAGCGGGAAGTCTTCTTCCCTCCTCTTTCCAGAGACTGAGGTTTTTGGTGAGTTAGTCTCTGAAAGTGATTCCTGTTAAACGTTTCAGTTCCTAATACCTTCCTGATTCAGCTGAAGAGGGCAGAGTCTGGGAGCTAGGAAAATTAGGTCCTAGACCCAGTTCTGACACTAGGTTAAAGTTCAAAATGCATAAAATGACAAAGTCCTGGACAGCCTAAGCCCTGCCTCTATCTACTTATTCGCCTTGAGTCACTCTCTCCCACACTCCCTACACACCCACACACACTGTTCTGTTAGTCTCTAAAATGGGTCAGACTTTCTCTTGCCTCCTGACTTCCAAATGCATTGATTCCCTCTGCTCAGAATGCTGCCCAGGCCTGCTTCTCCCCTACCTGGCTAACTGCTGCTCACGTCTCAGCTTAAATGTCTCTTCCTAAGGGAAGCTCTCCTTAGTCCCCAGCATAGTTACGTCCTCCTTCGATCCACTCCCATAGCACCCTGCACCTCTCCTTCCTAACACTCAGAACCCCCAGTACTTCTGTGAAGGTTGATGGATTCACTGCTGAACAGCAAACATCATTAGTGCAGGAATGTCTCAGCCCAGTGTGCAGATGATCCCTTCTGATTCAGTCAGGAGAGGCAAGGATATTCTGCAGAAACAAGCATCCCCACAGATTCAGTGGTTTAATACAGAAGGTTCATTCCTCGCTCGTAGAACATAGGTCTTCAGGGGATCCTGTTCATTGTAGCCCAGGCTGGTTAAAAGTTCTATCTTGACTTGTGCTTCCATGATCACATACCAGGGGAAAAGAACTCTGGGGCGGGGTGGAGGGGGTCTCATACTGACAATTAAGTGTTCCTGCTGCAGCATGTCACACATCACTTCCACTCACTACTCTTTGGCTAGAAATAGTCATGTAGTCCCATGACTACACAAGACAGCCAGAAAGTGCAGACTTACAAATACTGGTCAACAGCACTAAGGGCTACCACAACAATAACCCCCAGAGCACAACAGATAATCAATAACTGTGTTGAATATAATAATTGTTGTTGTTGGTTTTATTAGCCACCATCGAGTCAGCCCGCAACTCATGGCAACCCCATGTGTTACAGAGTAGAACCGCTGCATAGAATTTCCTTGGCTGTAATCTTTAGGGAAGCAGTTTTCCAAGCCTTTCTTCTGTGGAGCTGCTGGGTGGGTTCCCACTGCCAACCTTTAGGTAAGTAGCTGATGGCAAACCACTTGTGCCACCCAGTTTCCTAATAATAATAATAATAGCCTCTATTTATCAAGTACTTATTGTGATTCAGGCACCGTGTGCTAATTGTTTTACTGAAATATGAATCTGCTTCTTCCCCACAATGGCTTACATGAATCATAATGTCACCTAGCTTTATAAAATCTTTTTGACTCCACAGCTCCTTCCAGCTATTACCATATTTCTCAGAAACCTTACCAGAAAGCTCAGTCTATACTTGTTATATCCAATTCCTCACTCCCTTCCTAACTTTGTCCTAATCAGGCTTACGTTCCCGCTACTCCACTGAAGTGACTCTTACCAAAGTCATCAGTGGTCCACATCTGGCCAAAGCAACAGTGATTTCTCTGTCTTCCTCCTACTTGATTTTTCACCAGCTTTCACATGGTGAACTCCCCCTGCTTGAGATACTTTCTTCTGTAGATTTCCATGACACTATACTGTCCTTCCACTACCTGTCTGTCCGTTTGTCATACCGTGGTAGCCTGCATGTTGCTATGATACTGGAGGCTATTTCACTACTCTATTCACGGTGCCTAGAATTGGGGTTGGCTTACAGTAGGCATTCAGTAAATGTTTGTCACCTGACCAACTTTAAGGTAGAGCACTACCATCTTCACTTTACCGACGAGGAAACTGAGGCTCAGAGAAGCTAAGGAGCTAGCCCAATGTCACACAGCTAGAAAGTGCTCCAGTCAAGTTTGGAAACGTTTTCTTTAATTCCCCGGCCTCTGTTCATACCACTGCACTGCCTTCCACTAGACAGTGATGGTTAAGTGCATTATCTTTGCCTCTCTGCAGTTCCTTTCAGCATTAAAATTCCATTTTCTTCTAAGTGTATCTTTGGAAAGGCCTTTAAAAGGTCATCTAGCATCTAATCTCCTTTCTTAACTTTGGAGTTAAGAGAGTCCTTTGGTGCTTTCTCAACTGTAAAACAAAGATAATACTTGCCCTATGAGGCTTCAAAGAGATGCCTCGCAAAGTATCTACACCCAGTAGGGACTCAATAATGTCGGCTCCCATCTTCCCTGATACCATTCACTTATTTCACGAACACCTATTGAGCGAAATCCCGTGCTAAGTGCTATGGGGGTTACAAAGGTGAACCGGATTAGGATTCTACTCTCTAGAGACTCAAATTCTCTAGGGGACAGAAAGCATTTACTCAAATATCGTTAACAGGAGGAAGTGCAAGGTGCTTGGGCGCTGGAGTCCAACAGATCTGGGTTCAATTCTTGGTCCCCTTGGACCAGGTGTGTGATGTTGGAGAAGTTACTTAACCTCTCTGGGGCTCATTTTCTTTGCCTGTCAAATGAAGCCAACATCTACCCTGAGTGTTGTTATAGGAATTAAATGAGTCATTATACATAACATACACAAGTTTTCAATAACTAAAAGTTGTCAGGATTGTGCTTTTGTTGTTGGGCGCTGTCAAGGGGATTCCAACTCATACCGACCCCATGTGACAGAGCAGAACTGCCCCATAGGGTTTTCTAGGCCGAAATTTTTACAGGAAGAGTTCTCCAGGTCTTTCTCCTGCAGAGCCACTGAGTGGGTTTCAAACCCCCAACCTTTCAGTTAGCAGCCGAGAGCTTAGCCATTGCCCCACCAGGCCTCCTGCAGGATTGTGTTAGCCAACATTTATTGGGCACTTACTACGTGTCGGGCACCGTTTCAGGCAGTTTACATGTAATAACTCAATTAATCCTCATGTTAACCTTATGTGGTGAGTACACTTAGTTCCCTTATCAGAGGATGAGGACGCAAGGGCACAGAAAGGTTAGGTGCCTTGCCCAAGGTTGCACATTGAATAAGTGGCCTGCAGTGAGGCCCCAGAGCCATGCTCCTAACCACTGGGAAGACGGCCCCTCTGAGAGGGATGCCTTGGAGTGGAGAGAGCTGAATTCCAACCTTGCGGTGCCGTCAGAGAAGGCTTCTTGCTGGGGCGGGATGTGCGGCTCCTGAATTCTCCTAGCCCCAGCCTGCCATCTCTCAACTCGCCATCCCTCACAGCCTGAAGGTTTGACCTCCCCCACCCCAACGTCTGCCAAGACTGAGGTGTAATGTTCGGAAAATGCCAAGTAAAGTGTGAGAGCAAACCCGGCAGAATGTTAAAAGACCAGAAGAGAAAATTTAAAAACAGCCTCTGACAGTGCAAAAATCAAGGAAGGACTTTTGCAAAAACAACTCAGTTTCCAGCCAAATGGAGCTTTAATCCGCCTGGTAATTTAATGCGTCTCTTCTTCCTTCTGCAGACATTGGACCCCTTCACAATAGGCATGGGATAGGGTAAGGCTGAAGCCGGCCCCTCTGTGATAAAGAAATCTCTCCTCCCTGGCTATGTGGGGTGAGGGGTGGTGGAGGAAGAGAAGGAAGTTAAGCATGGGGTGTTTGGGGAATAAAGCCTTTGTCCTGCACAGTCATTCTGGGGTGGGGGGGCTGGGTTCCCACCAATGGGGAGAGGAAGGACTTAGGAGTCTGCACCCGTGAAGAGGGCTCCACATAGAGTTGCCTCATGGATCTAAGAACGTTTTGTCAGAATAGACCTTTAGTTGTAGCATGGGAGCAGAGTACAGGGGAAAAGCATGGACACTGCAGTTGGACTAGCCTAGGTCCAAGCCTCAACCCTGTCACTTCCTGGCTGTGTGACCTTGGGCAAGAACCTTTGCCTCTCTAAGTCTTGCCCTTGTCTTCTGTGAAGCAGATAAGAATATCTGCTTCATGGGATAACAGCGAGTTAAGTGATACACCGTCAGTGAGAGGAACAGTGTCAGGTACAACTAAGGGCTCAGCAAATGTCAGTCTCCTTTCCCCTCCTCTCAGCACTCACCTGGGAGAATGAAGATCTGCAGCCTGTTTCCTTGTCCCTACAAATGACCACTCTTGAGCACTATGGTCCTCCTGGAGCCTCTGTTGTCATGACTGAGGGAGGATGGGCCCTGTGTTGCAGAGCCCCAGGGGGCTGAGGGAAAGACGAGGACAGTGGGGAGATGGCATGTTGCCTGTTGCCATCGTGCCGATTGGGGCCCCATGGAGGGAGCACACACCCCACTGCTGCAAGAGCTATTCTCCTGAGGAACTGGGGGAAACAGAGGCACAAGGAGTGGTGTTCTGGGGCTCAGATGGCAAGGTGGGGCGCAGAACTGAGACGAAGGCATACTCACCCTGCATATGTGGAAAGTGCTTTGGGGAATGCTGGGAGTCAGCATCCTTGGTCAGACTCTGTAGTCTTCACAGGAGGCACAACTACAGAAACAGCGGTGCGGCAGAGGCCGAGGGCAAAACACATGCACACATTTATTATGCGGATGTGGGAGACACTTCAATCTGAGGGGTGACTCTGTGTTGGGGTGAGATCCTGATGTCTTGTCAGTGAGGGTTTGGAGCTCTCAAGACCTGGTTATTAGAGTTAATGTGGCATCATGTGAACCCACAGCTTGGAGAAACCTGGATGTATGGGTTACAAGTGTTCCCATTTTATAGATGAAGGCACTGAGGCTCAAAATGATAAAGCAATTTGCCTAGGGCCATACACTGGCCACCTTCTACATCTCAGCTAGCAGTTTGAAGAGCTCAAGGGTCACCTCGTTTCCTCTTCTGGTGAACAGCCTGTGGGCAATCCTGCACTCACATAAGGCCAGGCCTGTCTAGATAGTTTCCAATACACAAGATCCTCAAAAATTGTGGTAGTACACTTCACTTCTTTGAATTAAATCTTTCTCTTCTCAACCACTGTCTTCCTTTCACCTCAGGCTTTGGCATCTTCCTGCTATCAAAATAATAAATAAAATAAATAAATTTTCACCATGAATAATTGAAGGAGCAGCTATTAAGAAGACAGGAGACCTGACTTCTAATCCTGGTTCTTTCTCTTTCTCCCACTAAGACCTTGAGAACCTCTCTTTCCCTCTCTCAACTACAGGGGCTTCAGTGATAACTCAGTGGGTTGTGCTGGACCATCTCTAAAGATCCCTCCAGCTGGAATACCTTGTAAAGACCCCTGTAGCTGGAACACCAGTAAAAGCTCTTATTGCCTTGAGAAGATTCATTCACACTAAAGTGTAAATGACTGCTAACAGCTAGAAACATCAACCTCTGTCATTGAGAACTATAATCTAACAAAGATCAACATCTTGAGCTAAAACTCAAGTAGAAGAAAGATGCTCCTCTGGTAGGACTCTAGCTACAACAAGCATTGGTTCTCAGGCCCCTTTAAGTGATTGGGAAAAGAAGTTAACACTGATTGGGCCATGTATGTACATTTTTCTCACAACATCCCATTTTCAGACAAGGAAACTGAGGATCAGAGGTGTTAAGTAATTTGGTCAAGGTCACCCAACTAGCGAGTGGCAGAGTGGCAGAGACCTGAATCTGCTCCATGACAGCTCACCAGATCCTGCCTCCCACCCAGCATACCAGCCCTCTGGGAAAAGGGATTAATGCAGACCTCCTGCCATCTCCATTTTCCGGCCTAGAAAGGTCTCTTGTCTAGTTTGCATTGATTTTCGTGTGTTTGTTTGTTCTTGATGCATTTGCAGAATCTGAGATCCCGGCTGCAAATAAAGCAGATAAAAGAGGGGTCAAGGGAATGAGAGAGGCGGACTACTTTCAGCAACTCCTGTATTGAAAATATTTCATGCTGTCTCTGCTCTCTTATTTGTTGCCTCCTTACTTCCTCCATGGTCATGTTCCACCCACATCTCCAGCCCATCTATTTGCAGACCTCTGGTTAGTGATGGGTCATGAAGGTGACCACAAAAATTGGTAGATTCCTAGATATTCATTTCCAACCCTCCTGCCCTACTTCAATAGTTGCTTAACTAATCATCCTTCTTCCAGTCTTGCTGCTCTTCCCAGCACAGCCTATGAAAGGCTACAATATTAAATGCCCTAAAGCATAACCTGAAAATCTTCAGGGGCCCCTTGTTACCTTCGGAAGAAAGTTTCCACGGCATCCATGGTTCAATGTCAAGCTGCCTTTTAAATCTTAGATCCCACTACCTCATTTACCCTGCTACCCAAGAATATGGGCTGACCCCTTTTCCTGTAAATGTGCAGTAGTTTCCTATTCCATGCCATATAGTGTCTAGTTTCATGTTCCTTGTCCCATTCCCAAACCCTACTTCTACATGTCCTAACCCAAACGGTATTCCTTGAAGCCACCTCTGAGTCCCTGAGCCCACTGCAGAGTCATCTCTGACGGACAGCACTGAGAACCATCTACCTCTAATTTTGTGTTGGTGACTTTGTCTTTGTCTCACCTCCTCTGCATCTCTCCCTTCCCAACCTCCACCCTGCCCGTGGCCCCACTAAAGACTATGTCCCTGTCCGTAGCAGAGAACCTGGGACACAGTAGGTCTCAGTCAATGCTTGTGAATGAAGGAAACCAATTAACAAAAATGATCTCTTACATTAGAACAGCAGTTTGCATAAATGATCCATTCCTCAGCAGAGCCCTATGAAGACCCCAGGAGGAGAGATTCCCAGCCCAGTTCAGAGAGGAGCAAGCTGAGGTCTTGAGAGGGGAGCAGGTTGCTCAGACCACACAGCCCATCAGTGGTGAGGTTAGCACTGCAACTTTGCTCTCCTGCCCAAGAACAGCAACTGGAAGTGGCCCTTCCAGATTTTGCAGAATGGCTTTTGTCCCTTCCAGTGAATCCAGATTTCTAGTCTCCCTCCCTCCCACTCTACCCACCACAGGCCATAGAAGGAACTTGAAGGATCAGAGAGATGCCACTGCAAACTCCAGAGGACTCACTGATGCCACCTGCAAACTCATCCAAGAGAGCTGGCCAGCTGTGCTTCTAGGTTCTGCTTGACAGGTGTCAACCACAACTGCAGAGGGCATGAGGGGGAGGGCAAGGAAAGGAGCTGAGGGCTCTGCAGCCAGTGCCCACCCTGCATTCTTGGCATCTGCCAGACTGATTTCGTTTCCACGTTCTGCACCTGCAGATGTGGAGAAGATTTCCTGGCCCACTGGAATAACAGGGTCAGGTTGATTCATTTGCACCCTCAAACCCATCTCGACTGCTGCTCTGGGGCCCAGGGTCATCACCCGGGCACCCACTTGGTGACCCCCTTGAAAGGAACTTTGACACGCGTCTCTTCCTTGAGTCTGTCCCATTCTTCGTAGTGAGCAAGGAAGCCAATGCTCATCAAAAAAGGTCAAATGCCTGCACTGTATTTGTTCATGAGGGTGATATTTCACCAAAGAGCCAGATGCTTCCTAAATGATAAATAAGAGCAGCAGCTCCCTGCAGGCCTCGGGGGAGGGAAAGGCCTCCACTCTGTATGCAAGGCGGGCTCCAGCGAAGCCTGGGGAGGGAGGACGGGCAGAATTTAATTCATTAGGATCCATGACCTCAGGGAACAGGGAACGGACACTGTGCCTAGCATATAGTGGGTCCTCCATTAACGCTTATTGATGGATAGAAAATAACATGAACAGCTATCATTTACTGAATACTTTCTATATGCCAAGTACTCTGCTAAGTTCTTAAATGTATTTTCTTATTTAGTCTCCATCACAGTTGTGAGGAAATAGGCTCAGGAAGGTTGCACTACTTGTCCAAGGTCATTCAGCTATGCAATGCATTCTAGGTGTGTCTGACTACAAAGTCTGAGTTCTTAACCCCATAAGGTTTCCAAGGAGCAGCTGGTGGATTCAAACTGCCGACCTTTTGGTTAGCAGCCGAACTCTTAACCACTATGCCACCAGGTCTCCATATTACAAGTGCATAGAGCCTAATAAGCTTGGGCCTGGATATGAGCTCTGCCTTGAATCAAGTATTTACAGGGCAAGAGGTTAAACAGAGAAATCAGAAATTACTCTGGAGGCAGAGAATGTCAGCTGCCTATTTAGTATGGGGGCACTGATGGTTCAGTGGTAGAATTTTCACCTTCCATGCAGGAGACCCCAGCAAACGTACCTCAGATGCAGCCACCACCCATCTGTCAGTGGAGGCTTACACGTTGCTATGATGCTGAACAGGTTTCAGTGGAGCTTCCAGACTAAGATGATCTAGGAAGTAAGACCTGGCAATCAACTTCCAAAAATCAGCCAATAAAAATCCTATGGATAATAATGGACTGGACATCATTTCTTCCCATTATGCATGAGGTCTCCATGAGTCAGGGGCTGACTTAATGGCAGCTAACAATAACAACAAATTTTGCATGGAAAATATATTGCATATCTTGGTGTCCAACACATATGGGTTTGGATGTCATACCCTCCACTTTCTAACTATATGATCCCCACAGAAGTTACTGAGTTTCTGATTCTTAGTTTTCACCTCTGTAAAATGGGCTGAATAATAGACATATTGCAGAATTATCATGATCATTAAATAGGGTGATATAAAGTATGGACACATAAAAACGAAACTCATTGCTGTTGAGTCCATTCTGACTCATAGTGACTCTATAGCACGGAATAGAATTGCCCCATAAGGATTCCAAGGAGTGGCTGGTGGATTTGAACTGCTGACCTTTTGGTTAACAGTCAAACTCTTAACCACTGTGCCACCAGGGCTCCTAGTAGGTGTTTAATAAAACTTAGCTGTTATTAATCATGTTTGTGAAGTAAGAGTAACCAAGGAGTATATAGAATGAATAATGGATAAATTGAGACAACAGCCAGGCTTTCAACATTAATAAGTATCCCAACCTTTTTGTGAGATCAAAAGCCAACTCTAAACATCCTCCTCACTCGCCACAGGTAGTGTGAAGGGAAGCACATTTATGTGCTTCAAGGGGAGCACATTTGGGGTCTAAAGATAAGTTTACAGACTCAAGCTCTCTGCTCAATTCTCCATCTTTACACCAAGAAGACATCCACCCACCCACCACCAAGTGGCTGACATGGGCACTCTAGCCAGGGGTTTTGCACCTTCCCGCTTGCCTTCCTTCTCACCTTCTAGTCAGTTCTTGACTCAACTATCTTCTAAAGAATGTGAAATTTATCTGATGAACAGTGGAAAGTTTGAATGGTTTGAAGCTGAAATGTTATAAGTTCAACTTGGTGCTTTTAAAAAGAGCTCTCAAGCTGCAGTGTGGAGGACTGTTTAGGTTGCAACAAGGATAGACTTGGGGAAAACAGTAAGGAAGCCCATGAAGTCACCCAGACAAGAGATTATTTTTCCTCAGTCTAGAATGGTGGAGATAAACCTGGGAGAAGTAGAGAGATAGACGACGTTGAGGAGGTAAGGTATGCAGGACTCATTTCCTAGTTATCTAGTGCTGCTACAACAGAAATACCACAAGTGGATGGTTTTAACAAAGAGAAGTTTATTTCCTCACAGTCAAAGTAGGCTAAAAGTCCAAATTCAGGGTGTCAGCTCCAGGGGAAGTCTTTCTCTCTCTTGGCCTTCTCATCAGTGTTCCCCCAGACTAGGAGCTTGTCAGCGCAGGAACCCTGGTCCAAAGGCGCGCTCTGCTCCCGACACTGTTTTCTTGATGGTATGAGGTCCCCTAGTCTCACTGCTTACTTCTGTCTTTTATATCTCAAGAGATTGCCTCAGGACACAACCCGTCCTCCCTCATTAACATCATAGAGGCAGGTTTACAACATACAGGAAAATCACACAGTACCAGGAATCATGGCCTAGCCAAATTGATACACACCTTTTTTGGGGGACACAATTCAAACCATGACAACTCAGATAGGCATTGGCGTGTGGAGTGACAAACAGAATAGCATAAAGAATAATTCTTGGGTTTCTGGCTTGCATAGTAGATGGGGTATGTTCTCCTTCACTGAGATAGGGAGAGCTAGGTGAGGAACAGGCTTGAGAGTTGGGTAAAACCATGAGTTGTATTTGGGAATGAGTCCCCAAGAACACCTTTCTCACTAGAGTCTATGATATATGTTTCAGTGTAATGTAGTGTAACATGATTGTAGAAGAGGTCAGCATTCTACTCACAACAACCTGGTCACCAGAGAATGGACTGGAAAAGCAGCACCAAAAACTATCACCTTAGCCTGCCGGGAGCCTGTATGTTACACAAACATCATGGAGCCTTCAGAAGTAATCAACAGTCAGCACCATGGCCAGGGCCCATGGATGCCATTAAGTGGAAGCAGAGACAAAAGGCAGATGGAAGCAGAAAAATATGTAGGTCATGGCCACTCACAAGCAGACGGGATACCCAGAAACCCTGGTGAACTTGGAAGGAGACTTTTCTTATTTCTTTCTAGTGGTAGGTAACCCAGAGGATTCCTGTATTTCTTACTCTCATACCTACTGTACAGTCCCAGCCACAATGTCATGCTCCTTGGGTAGCTCTTCATGGTCCCGAGCAACAGTGTTCTTATCTGTAAGGGTTGAATAGCATTGGGTTGTTTTGATATTCATATGAGGTAATGTATACTCAGGAACTGTTGCAGCTTCTGGCACACAGAAGCTCCATAAATGTTGGTTGGTTCCCATACTCTCAGATAAGGTGATGCCACCTTCAGAGAGAGGGAAGATGGGAATCAGGTCTCCGAGAGCAATGGACAGGTGGGCTCGAGGGTCATCCAAAGTGTAGTGAGGACAGGGACAGCTGCACACGTGTGTGTTCCCATTGTGTGTGTCGTGTGTGGACTTTCCCGCGTGTGTGCACAGTCCTGTGTGCCAGCTGGGAGGCCTTGATTCTCCATGACCGTGGACACCGTCTCATATAAGTTAGTATCTATAACATGAAGATGTTTTCTAAGATGGGTCACCCTCGTACGATGCACAACCTGAACATCTGGACAGTGGCTCTGATGGTCCAGTAAAAGTTCTATGTATCTGGTTCGCTCCCTTCTAGGACTCTTGGTAGGATCAAACTAGATAAGAAAATGGAAAAGCACTTTGATGCTAGGTTTTATTATTATTGTTATTTCTACTGTCCTAAAAGGATGTCCCTCCTGGGTCTTTGAATTGCCTATGCCATATCTTTCTCTGTTAACTTTGGATGTTCAGGACAGAATCACATTTTCCATAAATTTTAGCTACCATACATCCATGAAGTAATGGAATGACAGGGCTAGAAGTCACCCTGGGGACCATCTACTCCTATCTTCATACAGATGGGGAAACTAAAGACAGAGACGTAGACTACCTGATCTAAGAACACACAGCTGATTAGCTTAAGCCCTTCCCTTGACCTATTTGCATGGTTCTGCCTAGTGACTCTGAGGTGGGAATATTGCTCAGGGGGTCACAGAAGGCCCTGCTTCTCTGTCAGATTAGGGACCTCCTCCATCCCCTTGTATCAAAGGCCCTTTCTAAGGCAGCATTTGGGAGCTGAGTGGGGCTGTGGGCCCTCTCCGCCTGTCTGCAGTTGAAGCAGTAGGCTGGCATTTGCTCTGTGCTTGCCAGAAAGGAAGTAAACAGGTTTTGGGACGAGGGTGTCCCCGCACTCCGCCTCTGCTGCCTCCAGTGTTCAAAAGACGCAGAACACTTCACGTGGAGCTCTTGACAGAAATACACTATTTTGTGCAGAGTTCCTGACAGACTGGCAGGAGAGTCTCAAGAGAAACAAAGGGAGATTTATTGGAAAGAAAAGAGAAGCAGTTGGGATTGTATGAGGAGTGGAAGCGAGAAAAGAAAGCAGTTCTGGCAAAAAGGTGCGCCGGCCAACCGGCAAAGAAAACATAGACATTTTCGATCCATCTTGCTCTACAAACTACATCTTAGTGGTGCCTTTCTAAACAGAATGATTTAATTCTCCCATTTTAAAGGCTCCTTGCTGCTGCCGCTTCCTGACAGGGAGCGTATGGTTACAGCTCTATTACTGAGAGGCTGCCTGTTGTTGACTGACTTTACGATCACACACATCATCATCAGACACACTCTGCCACGTACTAGTTTGTGTTTGTCTTGTCCCAAAAGCAGAGGGTTAACTTTTTTTCCCTGCAGAGACCACGTTGCTTTGGGTACCCTTCCCAGCATCTAGCCCAGGGCTGAGGACACCACAGACATTTAATACATTCTTGGAGGGACTTCAAAATAAAATATCGGGACATCTGATCTAAGAAGTGTGAATGTTCCTTGGGGGACAACAACATGGAAGATTCGAGAAATGAACTTGCCTGAGAACCTAGGACATGTGGGCAAGGTACATGTGGCCTTCGATGGGTGGGAAATAATAGCAACCAAAACAACAATGGTAACAATAGCAGATACCTTCCTGCCCAATAGATCTTAAGACAGCCTTCTGTAATTCCCAAATTTTCCAATATTTATTTAATAATTCAATAAATATTTAGTGAGCACCTGGTATGGGCCAAATATTGTGCTATACCTTTGGGGAAGAAGACATGGTCCCTGCTTTCATAGGGATCAGATTCTAAGGCGGTGCACAGAGGACAGGTGCATGAATAAATATTCACCATACAGTGCAATCACTGCATTATCAAGGCAGGAGCAATGTGCTGTTGGAGCAAAGAGAAGGGTCTGCTCTGCAAGAGGGAAACAGGGTCGGCTTCACAGAGGAGGTGACTTTTGAGTTGGGACTTGAAGGATGGGTAGAGGGTTGAGAAGTGGAAAAGAGAGCTGGAAGGGCCTTCTAGAGAGAAGAAACTGCACATATAAAGGCAAAGAGGCTTGCTGAGCACAGGGCCTGTGAGCAGTGATGAGAAGTTGAGTGGGGCTGGGGTGTAATGGGCAGTGCTGAGGGATAAGGTTGGAGAAGAAGCAGGGACCAGATGCTGAGGGGCCATGAGTGCCTGGAGCTTTGTCCTTTGGCAGAGGGGAGGCTTGTGAGCAGAAGAAGAAAGCTCTGGGTGGGAGATATGGGAAAGGGACTGGGATGGGGAAGACCCCAGGTGGGGACTGCAGATAGGAAGCCATTTCCTCAGACCTGGGGAGAGATTCTGAGGACTGCTACCCTAGCAAAAGGACTGAGAAGCAAGGCTGGATTCAGGAGATGTCCCTGAGGGTAAAATGACAAGACTTAATAGCTATTTGGGTGGAGAAGGCAAAAAAAGAAGTCAGAAAAGGAAGTTTTCTGCTCCTATAACTGAGTAGTTGTTGCTACTATTAACAAAATTTGGAAATCAGATTGAGAATCCAATTCAGAGATGAAAAACAAGGAGCACAGACAGACCTGCTCTTTTCCTTGGTTAGAGCCACTAGTGCCCAACATCAAGTGGGTATGCCGTTATTAATTATCTTTATTGGCCACTAAAAACTTACACTCTGTCTTGGGGATGAAGATTTGTGCAGACAACACAGTACAAGGCAGACCGCGGTACCTTTCGAACTACAGCCCCCTGGAGGCAGAATAAAGATGATGACCCTTGTTGGAGAAATCAGAGAAGGCTTCCTAGAGGAGGTGGTGTTAAATTTCAGCCTTGAAAGATGAAGAAGAGTTCAACCCACAGAGATGTGGATGAGGAATATGGGCCTCAGCAATGAGGCACAGTGGGTTAAGGTAGCCTGAGAATAATATGGGGGGTGGGGGGGTGGAATGGAGGGGCATTGTGAGAGAGAAATCAGGGAATACTGGGAATGCTAGCTGATACCGAATTAGGAGCCTAGTGGAAAGCCACTGAAGGATTCTGAGCAGAGGAATGATCTTGGACTTCGGGAAGTCATGGCTGACAATAGCAGAAGCCCCAGATGGAGCCATAGAGGAAAGCTGAATTGGAGAAGGAGTTAAAAAGCAAACTCCTCTGAGCTGCCCATTGATCTCTGCACAGGTTGTCAATTCTTGGGCTCATGATAGCCCTC
This sequence comes from Trichechus manatus latirostris, assembly GCF_000243295.1. NCBI lineage: Eukaryota > Metazoa > Chordata > Mammalia > Sirenia > Trichechidae > Trichechus > Trichechus manatus. Next base: position 1,144,287 of record NW_004443952.1, on the reverse strand, counting down.
TTCTGGGACCAGCTCAGGAAAAGCTCTTGGAGCTAATCATTTTATGTTGAGTCTTGTGTAAAACTAGGTTGGATTAATTATTGATGCAAACTTAGGCAAATGAAAGCTCGCTATGGCTTGGCAAGGTTCCTCTCAGTAAAATGAGCTAAGCAACTCCGGCTGCCTCCTGGGGAGAGAGCACACACCTATCCACGGCACCCGGCCCACCAGTTGGGGGACGTGCACACAGAGGGGCTTTGAACCTCTGACTTCAGATCTGTGCCTAGAATCGTAGCCACTTCCTGACACCATCTAGGCTGGGGGTGGGGAGCAGGCCCAGAATGAGCGGGAGCATGCCCCCAGGCCTCCCTTGGATTCCCTTGCAGCCAGGCTGTGCACAGAAAACAATATCAGCGATAACAACCTTGCAGATTCAATTCCATTCCATTTAATTAAATGGCTTCAGCGCTCACAAATTGTAGCGATGGATGTAAGCTCATGCCAGACGCACAGCTGCAGACCTGCAACACGACACACTTTGGAAGGTGCAGCAAAGGCCATTTACCACCTCGGGGAGAGCCAAGGACCAGACACTGTGAATGAACAACAGGAGCACGCTCTGGTCCATATGGCCCCCTGAAATGGACAGGCTTCATTCATCCATGCCTTTGACAGACATTTCTTGAGCATCTACTATGTGTCAGGCCTTGTTCTAGGCATTACAGATACAGAGATGAAAGAGGTGGCCTTGCCATTAAGGAACCCAAACTCTCCGGGGAACACACAGGAGCAGACAATGACACTGGTGTACTACGTGCTTTGATAGGAGAACTCAGTCTTGGGGCCCCAGGGAAAGCCTGGAGGGCAGCAAGGGTGCAAGACATGAGGGTACCCACTCATCTATGCACCCTCACTCCTTGCCTTGTAAGCCATGCCAAGTGTTCGGACATTATCTTGACTGGATAAGAGTCACTCGGGTGGGGGGATGTTAAGCAGGGAGTGTATTTATCACGCGTGCTCCAAGTCACAGGTGGCATGAAAGTGCTGGGAATACTGCAGGGGACAAGAAGTTCACTCCCTGCCTCCCCCTAGGGCTTCTGCCCTGCCTCCCAGGCAAACATCTAGCCTGCAGGAGTTCTAGGAAGTGGCCCTCCAGACAGACCAGTACGAGGGGACAAAATCTGGAGAAGCTTAGGCAAGAGTAAAAAGTATTATTACTAAAAGTACCACTATTTTAAAAATGCAGTATTAAAGGATCAATGATCTTGGCTGTATAACTTGCCTGAGACATTTCCCCATCTGAGAAATGCACGTAAAGCTGCTATCTATGAGGTCTGTCACAAGACTCAAATGTAAAAGGCCAGGCACCCAGGAGGCACTCAACACATGTGCGATGTCTGGAATGAATGAAACCGAGTGGAAGTTCTTGATCAACTGAAAAGCATTATAAAATATAGGAGGTCAACACTGAGCTCTATAGTTCTCAGTCTCCTCATTTGTTAAGTGGGGACAGTATCTGTTGTCCCTGCTAAATAGACAATTGGTTAAACCAAAAAACCAAACTCGTTGCCATCAAGTTGATTCTGACTCATAGTTATCCTGTAGGACAGAGTAGAACTGCCCCATAAGGTTTCCAAGGAACAGCTGGTGGATTTGAACTGCCGACCTTTTGGTTAGCAGCCAAGCTCTTAATCACTGTGCTACAAGGGCTCCAACAATTGGTTATGCTTTACAATTTACAAAAGGGTCTGTGGATTGGGAATAACGTTTATAAACATTCATTCATTCATTCAGCAAATATTTATGAGCCAAGCTCTGTCTGAGAACCTGTACAGTTTCCAAGAACTGTGATCTTTTGGAAGTATATAGCCAGGCCTTTCTTTTGAGGCAGCTCTGGGTAGACTCAAACCTCCAAACTTTCAGTTAGCAGCTGAGTGCATTAACCATTTTCACCACCCAGGGACTCTGCCCTCTCTTTACAGATTAGGAAACTAAGGCTCAGCGTGGTTACGTGGTTTTCCCCAAGGTCACGATGCTGGGGGTGGTGGGGCTCCAGCATCACCAGAGAGGTTAACTCATTCAATTTTGGGCTTCAGAGCGTCTTCCTTCTTAACTTTATAAACTAGACTAGTTATGAGATTACCATGCCTAGTTCAGGTGTGATGGTCCAATATTTCCTGTGTACCCTGGCCTGGTAAAAAAAACCTCAAGGTTAAAATAACAAGAGTTTAAAATATGACTCTCCTCCTTATCATTTGCTAGAATCTGAAAAAAGCTACTTAACCTCCCTCTGAGCCTTACTACCTTTATCTGAGAGCAACTACTCTGTGGGGTTGCTGAGAGGATTAAATACTATGGAACACTGTACATAACATAGCACAGTGCTTGACTTGGAGTAGGTGCTACATAAACATCAGTCACTTACTTTCTGAGTTCGCTCAAATGGAGAGCAGGTACCTCAAATTCTATGGGACTCCCTGTTGTTGTTGTTGTCACTGGTGCCCCTGCTGCTGCTGTTGTTGTTGTTGTGTGCCGTCTAGTCGATTCTGACTCACAGTGACCCTGTAGGACAGGGTAGAACTACCCCATAGTGTTTCCTAGGCTGTAATATTTATGGGAGCAGATCCCTCGGAGCTGCTGGTGGGTCTCAGCTGCCAACCTTTTGGTTAGCAGCCGAGTGCTTAACCATTGTGCAACCAGGGCTCCCTTGGGATTCCCTAAAGACCTAATTTTCTGAAGGACTTTCGGCCAACCCACCCTTGCTGCACCTTGGTTTCCTATCCACTAATACTAGAGTAGCCATTTTTTTTCTAACTTAAGTACGCTCTCCAAGAAACTGCCTCATGGTGCATGTACTAAATTAAAACATTTACTAAAATAAAACATGAGCTCAGCAACAATTAAAACAGAAGAAGAAACATATAGTAAAATAATTCCTGTATATTTATAAAGCACACCCCAGCCTCAATCTCAAAGCCCCCAAGGACCAATGATAGCTTGAAGGCTGATGACCAGGGATTTTTTTCCAAAGTCCTGTTGAGTATCCAGGGGAACACAGGTCTCCAAAGGATTTGTCCTTTGAATCTCTCAGGGTAGAAGTTTTGGAATGTTAGCAGAATCCCCGCTTTTGTTCATGTACTGATTCAAGCGTAGGCAGCTGGTCAAATGCAGCTAGGTGCTGGGGGCACAAAAAAATTGTTTCCGTCATTTAACACATATTTTTTTTTATGCTCTGCTCCATGCCAGCCCCTGTGCCAGGCTCTGGGGGTACAAAAGTGGCATCTTGGCCCCGGCTCCCTGAAGGGGCCCGGAGTCCAGTGGTCAGGCAGAGTGACACCAAAGCAAAGCAGAGACCAGGAACGCCCAGAGGACACACTCCACTTCTGCTGACTCCTCACTGTTCCCAGAAAGCCTGAGGCGTTCTCTCCTGGGGCCTTTACTTGCATCATTTCCTATTATGATCATCTTCTGTCTAACAAAATCTTGCTCTTCCTTCAGAGCCCTGCTCAAAGCCCACCTCCCGCCTACGCCAGGTCACCCCAGCCGATTGCTCCCTCCTGTCCTAGTTTCCTTGGGCTGCTGTAACAAAATACCACGAACTGCTTGACTTGTAAAAAGAAATTTACTGTCTCACTGTTCCGGGTGTCAGCGGGGCCATGTTCTCCCCAAAGGGACTAGGAGAAGATCCTTTCTTATATCTCCCAGCCTTTGATGACCCTGATATTCCTTGGCTTGCAGCTCAGCGTAACTCTGTCATGTGGCTGGCTGTCTTCCCTCTGTCTCTCTCTCCTCTTCTGTAGGACACCATTCAGATCAGAGTCAGACCCACCCTACTCCAGTGTGACTTCATATTAACTGATAGCATCTTCAAAGACCCTATTTCTAAACAAGGTCACGTTCACAGGTACCAGGGTTGTTAGGATTTCAACACATTTGGGGGAAGAACACAATTCCATCCATAACACCTCCCAACTGGCTACACCATTTCCTGGACACAACACTTACTGCTCCATGTTAATATGCATATTTTTGTAAGGACATATCATATAATGGGGAAAATTCGGAACCAAAAGAGACCTAAAAGACTGTCTGGTCCATTGCTTTATTCTATCCGAGTAAGGCCTGAGAATTCCAGAGGAGAACAGACAAGCCCACAGCGACACAGGGAGATACAGTAGAGCCAGGCTTAGGTCTCAGGCCTCGTGGCCCTTAGGCCAGTACTCTTTCTGTTCCTGTTACCGAGGTGCCCCCACCCCTCAATTGTTGTCTTGTTTTTTCAGGTTTCTAGGTTAATAAAAAGACAGCCTAGTCCTCCTGGAAAGATTTGGGTCACCAGATTTGTCCTCCAGTATCACTGCAGCAGCAGGCTGTGGCTGTCCCAGGCTCACCTCAATGGAACTTCTTTTAGAAATATCACCTCCTCCAGGAAGCTTTCCTGACCACCCTAGGCCATCCTGACCTGCCCTATATGAGGCTTTTCACATGGCTCAGCAGCTCCTAGAGGAGGAGGGCTGGCAGATTCTTACATCCCTTGCTGATCCCAGATGGTTGATTCTCCATAAACCAATTCTTTCCCCACATTTGTGACAGGTGAGACTTAGAGCAGAAACTGGATTCCATTTCTATTCATTCGTTCTCTGACCTCAGTCTAGAAAAGAAATAGTAGTCAACTTGGAGTCCAGTAGCCTGGGCTTGAGTTTCATTTTGCTGCTTCTTGCCTAAGCCTCTCTCAACTTTGCTCAATCCCCTCATGGTTTGCGTTTCCTTCTTCCCATCACAACAGCCAGCATCTCATGGCAAGTGGCTAAGGCATTATTGGGAGAGATTGGACACACACTCCCAATTTCAACCCCAGAGGTCTCCTCTTATCTTCTGTAGCCTCTTGGAGGACAAGACTTGCCAAGAATCTGCCTGTGAACATGAAACAGAAGTCCGTATAGATCCTGTCTTCATTTTACATCTTGGCAGGTTGAGAAGGGCCTCAGATAAGTTTAGAGAGCTACTCTGGGCTTTTCACTTAGGCAGCAAACATTCTGGAATCAAATCCACTTTGGTTAACGCATCTCTCTTGGGTTCTTCCAAATCAGACCAAGTCACAGGACTAGGTCAACCTGCACATTCCTACCCATTCAGCCAGGCCCTCTGATGATTACCTTCTATTGCTTTTCTCTTAGAACATCTTGCCTTAACCTTCAATGACATTGAAGCTTAAGGTGAATTGGTTTGACCAGTTCAAAACCACCAGCCGCTTCGCAGAAGAAAGATGTAGCAGTCGGCTTCCATAAAGATTACAGCCTTGGAAACCCTATGCGGCAGTTCTATTCTGTCCTATAGGGTCGCTATGAGTGGGAATTGACTCAACAATGGAAGAGGTTATTTCTTCCTAACTGAATAGGCAATACAGGGATGTGAAACAGTGTGAGGTTTAGCTTAGAGAAGGCCTGGATTCGAGCCCTTGTTCTGCCCCTTCCTAGCTGTGGGACCCAGGGCTAATATCTTAACATCTCTGGGCCTCAGTTTCCTCATCTATAAAATGAGAACAATAATGGTACCTGCCTCATAAGCTTTTATGAAGATTAAATGAGAAAACCTATGTAACATATTTAGCAGATTGTCTGGCATATAGCGAATACCCAGTAGATATTAAGCTGTTATCACTGGCTGTATCACTATCATTATATATATATCATCACCATTGTTAGTAGTAATAATCATGGTATTAATAATTACTATTAATTCAGTGTGCATCCTGCTTATGTCAAAGAGAATGCTGCCAGCAGAAATCCCACCAAAGTCTTCTTCCAATATAATCCTCAGTATGTCCAAGTGTGCACAGTATAGAGCATTCACTAGAGCTCATATGAGATTCTAATTTAACAACATTTATTAAGCACTTTCTGTGTCTCAGTCTCTGTGATAGGCACCTGCAAAACTATATAAGACAGCCCCTGCCCACAGTCTACCAGGAAACCAGCCAAGAGCACAACTCAGCACATCACTCATCCTGCAGAGCATCATGCCCAAAATCACCTCCTCCAGACAGCCTTCCCTGATTACCCCACAACCTGAATTCTCTCCTATGAGGACTCCACTAGCACATGGCTCAGCAACTCACTGATGAGAGGGGGTAAATATTCCTTACTCTCCTATGCACCCAGTTCTGCTGATCTCCAGATAGTAATACTCTGTGAGTCTATTTCCTTTGCTTTATGATAAATGCGCATTTGGTGGAAACTGGATTCAGCTTCCGTTTCTTAGTTCCGTGTCCTCATGAAGTAAAAGAAAGAACTCTCAACCTGGAGCCCACCAGCTTGGTTTGAATCTCAGCTCAGCCGCTTCTCACTTTTGAGAACTCAGGTAAATCACCTCCCTCTTTGACCCCAAGGGTTCACATCTACAAAATGGGGCTGACTTCTGGGACTGCTGGGATGACTGTACAGCATGAGTCACAATGGCTGACACATTGTAGGACTTTCAACAGGTCATTTCCCATTGTTCCCTGGTCCTTCTCTCCCGAAATGCCGACTGGCCACACGTCTCTGCAGAGCCTGGACCCCAGACAGGGCAGGACAAGTCCCATGCAATTAAAATTCCATTATCTTTACCAAGCAGAGTACAGTACATTTACTAATATAATTATACTGCAATTGTTGAAGTCAATGAACAATGCGTGTTTATGATGTAGTGTCCTTGATAATTACAACCCTTTCTCTCTTCCTAATCCACAGTATCCGGTCAGCCATTGAAGACTTCCTGGAAGAAATATTGAGAGTGGGGGATGAGGGGCTGCTTTCATTTTTCTCTCTTTGACTATTCCAGACATCCTAATGGCAGACAGAAAACAGAAGGTCACAGTATCCCTTACTTCTCTTCTAAGTTCCCCTATCACGAAACTCACCTCATCTTGTAGGGGCAAAAGCTCAGCGTTTCTGATGTTCTCACCACACACACACTCCTAACCAGACCAAATGCCTTCTCCGTATTCCTTACTCAGGGTTGCTGTCATTCAAAGCAAAAGATCTCACACTTAGACCAATTCTATGAATGCTCATGCAAAATAAGAGGGCGGCCAGCCCAGAGTTGTTTCCCTAGCAAAGCTGTAACAAAACTGAAATCTCATCATGGCATCACCGTTTGGCCCAAGCACTGCAAGACCTTATTTCATGTAATCATCACTGTGATACGCAAGACACCTTTGACTTTTCAAAATTTTCTCTTATCCTGTCTGATTCTCACACCAGCTCAGCAAGGGGTGTTTTTCCATTTCTCAAGGTAACAACAGAGGCTCAAAGAGATGAAGTGATTGGTCTGAGAACAGTCAGCCAGGAAGTTTGAAGACTGGGAGTCAGACCAGGTTGGCTGTGCAGCTTGTCCTCTCTGGGTTTGAAATGGGAAAAGTCTTCCAGTGAGGGGGCTCCGTTTCTGGCTTTGACCCTTTCAAACTGGGGGACATCCTGCAAGTCACTACACCAGCCCCTCTCTGGTTCTCACTCAAATCGCCCTCAGAGTCCCCAAAGGATAATTAGAGCTTTACTGGTGTAATTCCTTGTTCACCTTCTGGCTTTCCCGTCAGACCATATGCTTCATGATTGCATTGATTTTGTTCATTGATACATCCTCAATACCTAGCAGAGTGTTGGACCCATAGAAGTGTTTAATGAAAACTTACCAACCGTCTAACAGAATGACCAAATAAATAACACTCATCAGCTGTGTGACGTGGGCAAACAACCTTTCTGATACTCAGGTTCTCCCTTATAAAATGGCAACTACCCTATGCACTTTGCAGGGCTGTCGAGGGAATTAAAGATAAGGGTATAAAGCACTGACACACAGTAGGTCCTTCATAAACAGCGGCCGTTATTATCATCATTTAATGAATCCACAATTCAAGGCAAAGTCTCCTGCCCTTCCATGCCACCTCTGCCTTTCTGAAGAAAATGACACCTTCAGAAGCAGTATTGATGGGACGTGTGCTGTGTTGCTGACATTTTCATACAGATGAGAAGAGTCCATTAGTGCCATCCCCTGCATATTGGGAGCTGAGCAGGTAAATTGCTTTTTCACTGTGCTGCGCTCGCCAATACCTGTGTGATCATCAGGCGTGCTCAAAGTCCACTCCGGGTTCCCCAGCATTTGAAGCAGGCAGTGCAGCCAGGACGGGGTTCCTGCAACGGCCTTTGATTTTCAAGGAAGAGCACTGCAGTGTTCTTCAGAGTTTGAGGGATCTGATGGAGCACAGTCCTGGGAGGCTGGCAGCTCAAGCAGCAGCCCTCCAGTTTGCTGAGTACCCTTAGATACTCCCCATTTCTGGGCTCAGTTTGTGTATTTGTAAAACACAAGTGATGATACCCATCTCATACAATTATTAAAGATAATAACATTAATTATAGCTACCCGTGATGGGTGAGTCCTGGTGGTACAACAGTTAAGCACTCAGCTACTAACCGAAAGGTTGGCAGTTCAAACCCACATAGCAGCTCCACAGGAGAAAGACCTGGTAATCTGCTGTCATAAAGATTACAGTCTAGAAAACCATATGAGGCAGTTCTGCTCTGTCACATGGGCTCACTATGAGTTGGAATCGACTCGCCAGCACCCAACAACAACAATCAGCAATGGAGGGCTTGGCCTCATCACCATGTCTTACCAACAATTCTACTAAAATCAGATTAATATCATCCCCTACATTCCAATGAGAAAAGGGAGGCTTAGAGAGGTTAACGAACTTGCCCAAGGTAACCCAGCAAGTAAGTGCCAGAACAAGGATTCAAACCCAGGATCTTCACCACCAGGCTACACGGCATTCTGATCAAGACGAGCTTCTTAGATTCAAGGGGACAAATCGCCCTAATGTTCTGTGACTCTGGTTCCAACTCTGCCACTAATGGGAAAATCACTTTTGGGGCTTCGGGTTCCCCATCTGTAAAATTAGGATGTTAAGCTAAGCAATATCCAAAGCCTTTTCCCATTTAAATAACCTAAGCTAATATGTAAGGAGCCCTGGTTGTACAAATGGTTAAGTGCTTGGCTGCTAACTGAGAGGTTGGTGGTTCAAACCTACCCAGTGGCTCCGTGGGAGAAAGACTTGGAGAAAGATCTGCTTCTGTAAAGATTATAGTCAAGAAAACCCTATGGGCAGATCTCGTCTCTAACCTACGCACTTGTCATGAGTCAAAAACAACTCGACCGCACCTAACAACAACAGACTGAGATGTTGGAGGTGTGGGGACACTGTTGGACAGAGATGACTTGTCTGGCTCCCTGACGCACCACTCAAAGGCGGTGCAATGGAGTCCACTGGATATGGGAGAGTCAGACAGGCCCAGGTTAGGATCCCAGCCTTGCTTTCTGCCTGGTGGGTGAATCCCTCATGCCTCAAATCCCTAAGCTATGAAATGAAAATAATACAACCAACGCCACAGAGCACTTGTAAGGATTAAAGCCTAAGTCCTCACTCTGGCCCACAAGATCCTATTCATCTGACCCACCAACCACACATCTCTGACCTCATCTCCTCCTATTCTTACTTTCATCTCTTCTGCTCTGGCCTCACATTCCTGCCTCAGGGCCTTTGCATTTACTCTTCCCTCTTCCTAGACACCCTTCCACCGGATAGCTCCTTGCTCACTCCTTCAGCTCCTTCAAGTCTTTGCTCAAACTTCTCTTAGGGCCTTTCCTGACCACCCTATTTAAAATTGCAAACATTTCTTCCCATCTTCCCCCTGCCCTGCCAAGTCATCCTTAACCCCGACCCTACTGTATTTTTTTCCACAATGCTTGTCACCATCTGACCTACAATATATTGTCTGTCTCTCCAAACTAAAATGTTGGTGTCATGAGGGCAGCCATCTTTGTTTCATTGCTATGTCCTCAGTACCTGGAACCATTCTTGGCACATAGTAGGTGCTCACTAAATATTTGTTGAATTAAAGAATGGATTAAAGAAAAAAAAAAAAACACTGCTGTTGAGTCCATTCCAATTCATAGTGACCCTATAGGACAGAGTAGAACTGCCCTATAGGGTTTCCAAGGCTGTAAATCTTTACAGAAGCAGACTGCCTCATCTTTCTCCCGTGGATCAGCTGGTGGGTTTGAACCGCCGACCTTTTTGGTTAGCAGCCGAGTGCTTTAACCACTGTGCCACCAGAGTTCCAAGGAATAAAGGGACAGCATTATTCAAGGAATAAATATTATTTCTCTCCTTCTTCTCCTCCATAATAATTCCTGCCATTAACTGAGCACTTATTATGAGCCAGGCCCCATGCTAAGCACTCTAACAATGTCTTCATGTGACGTCAGTCCCAATACAAGGAGCTTCAAACGACTTGCTCTCCCAGTAATCAGAGATGCCCCCTCCCTATCTGTCATTTTTCGCATCCCTGGTTGTCCCAAACCCAGCCTCCCAGATGTGTTCAAGGAACCAGTGAGTCTTTTAATTAAAATGGTCTGCTATGATGAATCTGTTATTACAGGGCCTTACCTATGTAAAACATTAATAATACAAATTTCATTTGTTTATGTCAGTGCCAAGTATTAATTTTTAATAGCAAAATGTATGAGTTATGAAAGGCATTAATGCAAAACAAATCACTAGCTGAGGATGAAAAGGAAATCTATTTTTTAGGGTAAGCAGTGGTGATGAAATATTATTGTGGCTTCCAACAAGGGAAAGAAAAAAAAAAGTATTTCTTCACCCTTCAGCAGCAATTAAAAAAAAAAAAAAAAAGACCCAGGTCAAGAATGAACTTTATCATCATCTTAACATCGGTTCTAAATTGTCCCAGAGAGCTGTCTCTTATATCCTGCTGGATCTCTAGTGGCAATTTAAAAGTAAGAAATTTATGTAAAATTGTCCTAATTACCCACCCTAGTCACATTAATACTTATACGATAAATTATTAATAATAATTTGTTACATTTGTACAGAACAATAGAGTTTACAAAGCATTTTCATCCATTATCTCAAGTGATCCTTGCGAAGGAGGAGAATTTATCCCATTTTACAGATGAGTTCACTGAGGTGAAAAAAGATTAGATGACAGGGATGAGGCTGCAGTAATTATTTAGTGAGTGAATGAAGGATGAGACTGCAGTAAGTATTTAGTAAATGAATGAAGGAAAGTGGGACATCAAAGAGGCAAGAAAGAAGAATGGGAGGAAGGGAAGGAGGGAGGAAAGCTGGCCAGCAGGAGGATGTGAGGAAGGGAAAGGGGAATGGAGAAAGGATGGAGATGGAGACAAGAAGCCCAGCATGCATGTAATTCTCCACTTGCCAGGCCTTTCCACCTACCAGATCCACCCTTCGCTGCCCTCCTCTGGGGCCCAGGAAGCTGATACTTGAGGTCTGCCTCGTCAGCCTTCCTTCTTTCTGTATTCAGCAAATGGGATGTCCTGGCAGGAGATCAGCAGGTGGGAGGAAAGAGGGCAGAGGCATCTCTTCTGGTCACTTTGCCCTCCCTGCAATGGCTGCATCCTTCCACAATTACAGCTCCTACTAGGAGGCCCCTTCTCCACAGTGCTTCTCTCACACAGCCCCATAACCCCCTGTCCTCCCCTTATCCCATGGATAATGGCTTGTCATTGATTCTGGTTTCTGGGTGTCTCGACCTCTCTTGTTTACTTCCTTAACCCTGCTCACACTTTTGTAAGCGGTCCATCCATTAACCGCTCTTCAGCTGAACCACCCTGAACTTATTAAGGGTGATTTCTACTTCCTGCTTGGAACCTAACTTGTATGCCAGTTCTCTTACCCCACTATTATAGGTTGGATTGATTCTCAATATGGAAGCTGATCAAAAACAAAGATCAAATGTCCATTTTCCTGTAGCGTCTTGCCTTACTAAAGATCATTACTCAGCTTGCTAACTCAAAATCATTATTTAAACTTAAGACCTCTGATTTCAGGTCCTACCATATTCTTATGATTACCTGGAATAGTTAGAGGCAGGTGCTTCCCTCATTGAGAAGGAGATAGCAACATGAATATTTAATAAGAACCCCTGGACAAAAAGAATGATTGGACACTGTATATTATATTCTTTAAATATTTTATAAATATACATATACACATATATATGCCTTATCATATAACATTTATGCATTTATATGCTTACCCATGAAATAGGTGTTATTATCCTCATTTGTAGATGAAGAAATTGAGGCTCAGAGGCTGCAACTAGCTTGCTTTTCTAAGATCATGCAGTTATTACCATTAGAATTTTCATTCTTGTAAATACTTGCCTTTTATTGAGTACTGACTCTTGAGCAGTATGCTGAGCAATGACATATATCATCTCGTTTAATCCTCTAAAAACTTTATGAGATAGTAATGCTTAATATTCCCAATTTACAGATGAGGAAATTGGGGCTTACATTAATGGGGAATGTCTATTTCAACTCAGGTTTGCGGGCTCCAAAGCACAGTCCCCTTTCTGTGATGTCACAGTAAATCTACCAGACAACGCCACTATGTTGTTGTGATCACTGCATCCCATGGTTTCTCTTTATCTCACACGTAGCCTCTCCCACAAAATAAGCAGCGCTAGCTCATTCTCAGCCACCCTCCAACGCTATAATACATAGGTTCTAACAGTGCCCCAGGATCACATGGAAGACCATGTCCTCTCTTAACCCCCTTCCCCATCCTCTCCCTACATCTCTTTTGTGATGCTGATGTCTACTTTTAATCTCATGAAGACTGAAATAAAAAAATAATATTCTGAGGCAATCAAAATAATTATTCCTGGGAAAGAATTAACCCTGTGGCCCTTTGAACCTGATAATTTTTTTTAATTTTGATTTTAAATGTAATGCATCGTCATTGTTAGAATATCAAGTGGTACAGAAAGGAATAAATGAAAAGGGAACACTCACCGTTCTCCCATCCAGCTCCCAAACCTGCTTCAAACAGGTAACCACTATATATGGTTTGTTTTATGTCGTTCCACCTGGAAACTTTGGTATAAATGGGATTATGCTCAGCAAACTGTCCTACAACTTGATTTTTTGCTTCTCACAATAAATCTTAGATATTCTTCTATGCCGATACATATACGTCATTCATTCCTTCAACAAACATTTCTGAACATTGCACTGTGCCAGGCAGTACTTGAGGTGTTGAGTGTACACTGGTGAAGAAAGCAGTATTTGCCATCATCATCACCTTCATCTGAACAGATGGCGTGTTCCAAGTGTGCACCAAGTGCCTGGAACTCTGCAAAGCCCTTCCCATTGACTCTCTTCTCATTGAAACCATCTATGACATAAGTACTGTTAACAGCTCCATTTTCAGAACAGGAAATTGAGGCACAGGTCGAGTAATTCACCAAGGTGGCCCTGTTAGTCCCGCATGAACCCAGGGTTTGAACACAGGCAATATGACACCAAAGCCCACGTTCTTAAACACTACCCATATGCCTCATGGTTCTTGTCTTCATTATGTTCACAATCTGCAAAGTGGAGGGCAACATATAATAAACACAGACGGTAAGTACCGTTTAAAGAAAGCAAACAAACAAAAAGGGTGCATGTTATTCCATGGTATTTTATATCATAATTTATTAAACCATTTCCCTATTGATGGACATTTGGGCCATTTCCAGTATTTCACGATTCAAACTATGCACAGTGAACATTCTGGTTTACGTGGTGTTGAACAACTACACATGTACAATAAATTCCTAAAAGTGAAATTACAGAGGTAAATAGTATTTGCGTTTCTTGTTTTGACACCCAAAAGTGGTACCAACTTGAGCTCCTACACACAGTGTATATGAGTGCCATTTCTACCTCCTCACAGGACTGGCTATTGGCAATCATTTTAATCTTTGGTGAAACATGATATTGCCTTTCTGTTGTTTCTATTTCTTTTCTACTGAGCATACTCCTGTGTATTGATCAGTTGTGGTCTCTTCTTGATTTTGATTCATTATCTCAGGAGAGAGTGTCATTTCATGCAAAGAGTATGAGATCAGGACTCAAGAGACTTGGGATTTAGTTCCAGTACCAAAACTTACTATTTGAGTGATTAAGAGTATGTCACAAACCTCAGCATTGGGGTCCTGGAACACACAAGAGGTTGGCACTGCAGACTCCAGGACCCTGGCAGTGAAGAGCCTCAAGAAAGGAGCTCCTGTCTGAGAGCTCTGACCCACGGATGCCAGAGGAGGTTGGTTGGAGGATTTGGCCAAGTCACTTAAGGAATTTCCAAAGCTTGGAGATGTGTTTGGGATTGATTCCCTCAGCAGTGGGATCTGGTGGGGACACCCACATCCACTCTGAGTTTACAACCCACAACTAGATCTCTCACAACCACCTGCAGTGAGGGACCCTCGCTTCCCGTGGCAGTCATGTAAGGAAACATCCTCTTCCCTCTTGCCATCTCCCACGTCAACCCCAGAGGGAACTGTGCAGGAACAGACAGGTGGCTTGTGTGAAAGACTGGACCTCTCCTTCCAAGCCCCACCCCATCTGATAAAATCTCAACTTTAGACTTTGCACGGTGGTACGGGGAGCTTTGAATCTAATACGAGGTTGAAGTTTTAAAAATAAACAGACCTGAATCTTAATAATCAAAATAACACTGTTTTAATACCCAAAGTCCTGGAATCAGCCCAAGCTGTCGTTAGAGAACCTTCCACTCAGCAGAAAGGGTAGGGGGTGGTGATTGCAGCAGGTTTGATGATAACAGTTGTGGGGAAATTTTTTTAAGCGTTCCATGTTTATATCCCAGTCACTTAAGATTCTTCATTATTGGTAAATAATGAGAGAATTGACTCAGCTGATCTTTTCCCACTTCTCTAATTCTGAGATTACATGATTTATTCATTCATTCAGTGCATGTTTGAGAAGCACTTATGGACCAAGAGCTGTGCTAAACTGGGAGGCTAAAGTGTTATCTCTGCCCCCAAGGAACTTTCCATCTATGGGGAAGGCAGAGACTCAACGAAAGCAATTCTACAATGTGCATGAAGTGCAGCAATAGAGGTGTGTGCATGATCCGATGGGAGAAGGGAAAAGAACTGAGGAGACACCCCAGTAGACTGGAACGAGTCTTATATGATGAGAAGGAGTTTGCTGGAGAAGAACTGAGGATACAATACTCCAGACAGAGAAGGGAGCTCTGCACAGGCATGGAGGAACTGAAACGCATTCAGGGTGGTTGGAGTTTGCAGGGTGTTTGCGGTGGAATGAGCAGGTAAGGGGTGAGGGTGAGGAGCTTGCCGGAGGAGACAGGCCAAGGAGCTTGCACTTGATCTTGAAGGCAATGGGGAGTCACGGAAAGTTCTGGAGCAGGGGGTATCATGATCAGAACTGTGTTTTAAAAAGATGATTCTGGATCGGGTCTAGAGAATTGGGTGGGGGGAGGCTGGGAAGAGAATAGAGGCAGAACCACTCTCTGCTTCCACTTGTCCTGGGTCTCTGGACGCCCGGGGGAGACAAAGTGGGGAAAGCATACTTGTCTAACATTCCTCCTGCCCCAAAAGCTTAAGCAATAACACAGCAATTTCCTCTCCTTTATGGAGGTGCTATTCCATCAGAGTGGGGCCCTGTCATTCATTTCCTGCAGCCTGAAATAGAAGAGATGGTGGAGGGAGAGGTGAGGAGAGAGACACGTGGATTTCAGAGCTGTAAATTCTGTCAGATTGGATTTCTCCCAGAACATGACATGCAGCAGTGCTAATTGGACCCCTCCACACAATACAGGCCCTAGATTTGCCAAAACGGTGCTGGAATCTTCCACGAGGAATCACATCCATCAGGGCATCAATTTTCAAACTCCCAGCAAAAACTCTCGGGGGAAAGAGAAACAGAACTGCCCTTTTGTGAACAACTTCTGCTCACAAGTCAGTATCATAGATCAACAACTTCAAATGTCCCCAACAATCCTGCAGGGTGGAAAATGTGATTCCACTTTATTAGTGAATAAATGGAGATTCAGAGGGCCTAGCTGATTTGCTCAACATCTCAGAAACTGAGATACACAGCTCAGCTTCCAACCTAGGCTTGTTTAAAATTCCAAAGCCAGGCGCTCTCAGTGCTACCTTAAAGACCACAGGGACAAAGCTGGGGCAGGCCGTGACAGCTACATATTGGGAGACATGGTGGAATAAGAGACTGGAATTTCCTCCTTGGCTTGATAATTTGGAGCTTTTAGTAACCGGCCAAGTCTTAATTTCCCTTTGGTTAAACAGGCATCCAAAGGAGCCCTGGTGGTACAACAGTTAAGTGCTCTGCTACTAACCAAAAAAGTTGGCAGTTCAAACCCACCCAGCAACTCCATGGGAGAAAGACCTGGCAATCTTCTTCCTTAAAGATTACAGCCTAGAAAACACTATGGGGCATGTCATGGATTGAATTATGCCCCCACCCCCCAAAAAAGGTGTGTATCCTGCCTCTGTGATGTTAATGAGGGAGGATGGGCGGCAGTTGTGTTAGTGAGGCAGGACTCAATCTACAAGACTGGATTGTGTCATGAGGCAATCTCTTGAGATATAAAAGAGAGAAGCGAGCAGAGAGACAGGGGGACTTCATACCACCAAGAAATCTGTGCCAGGAGCAGAACGCATCCTTTGTACCCGGGGTCCCTGGGCAGAGAAGCTTCTAGTCCGGGGGAAGATTGATGAGAAGGCCCACAGAGAGAGAAAGCCTTCCCCTGGAGCTGATACCCTAAATTTGGACTTCTACTTACTTTACTGTGAAGAAATAAAATTTCTCTTTGTTAAAGCCGTCCACTTGTGGTATTTCTGTTACAGCAGCACTAGATAACTGAGACACACAGCATCTGGGATAAAGTATATGTTCAGCAAAGTGTATACGAGACTGAGAATGAAGGTGTCCTGTAAGGACTGGTTGACCTGAGTTACAAAGTATTTGTCAAGAAATGGCTAAGTTGCGCAGGGAAGATTGGTCAGGCTAGGGGCCCCTCTTTACCTTGCATATCTCCAGTTAAAACCCACACTTTAATTCCGGCTTTGTTCAGGGTGATGATTGTCTCAGGCGCTTCATCCTGTACACACATACATACACACATCCCCATAGCTAAACACTGAGTCCCGGAGGACACAGAACCAATGACTCAAAGAGAACGAGGCCGGTGGGATTTGGGTTTCCCAGTCCTGCCAATGCCCAAGGCCTGGGCTAGCATCCCAGGGGTCAGAGCCGAGCACTGGCCCTGGCAAAGAAACAGCACACAGGTTGTGTTAAGCTTCCAGAGTGTTCTACCTCCTATGAGGGAGCACGGTCTTCAGTCATACCCTGCTCTTTAACTGCAAAGAGGGAGGTGGTCTCGTATGGCACTTGTAAGAATTTTTCTAGTCAGAACTCACTGGTTTTGATCCTTGTCCCTGTCTATTGAAAGAAATCAAGTGGTTTTCAGAGCCTGAGGCTGTCGAAGATGCTTTTTAATCATCTCAGGTGGTCAGGAGAGGGGACAGTTCCAGGGTTGAACTCAGCCCCTACCAGATGAGAGTCTATATAGTCCCAAAAAGACCAGGGAGAGAGAGAGGCAGAAAAACAGGGACCAGAACTAGATGGTCTTGAATGTAAAACTGTCACATTTACTCCCACCTGGTGTAACTTCTGGCACAACGGTTTGGCAGGAGCCATGAGAATGGGTTAGGAGAGCTGGGGAATGACTGCCTGGTGCTTAGAATGTACGTCGTTCAGGATGTTGTAGCTTCCCTTGCCATCAAGTCGATTCTGTCTCATAGCAACCCTATAGTACAGAGCAGAAATAGGGGTCCTTAGGGTATCTAAGGTTGAAATCTTTACAGAAGCAAAAGCCACATCTTTCTCCCGAGGAGTGGCTGGTAGGTTCGAACCGCTGACCTTTTGATTAGCGGCCAAGCACTTAACCACTCTGCCACCAGTGTTCCTCATGTTTTAGCTTGCTAGCCTGAAATTGAATCCTAAACCTGCAGTTAGCCACTGAGACATCTCCAGCAATGCCCACTCCTCTCAGCCTCAGTTTCCTCACCTGTGACTGGAGTGATACCCAGCTGGCTGTGAGAGTTGAGTGAGACAATGTATTTTTAGAATCTATTTACAATCCATCTTGTTCTAGAAAGGATCTGAGGCACCTATGAGATAATACAGATAACAGCACTTAGCACACTGCTTAGCATGTAATAGGCCCTCGATGCATGTTAGCCTTCCTCCTAAAGAAAGCCTCAGCAATTCAGTCTAATTCCATGTGCAGAGAAGGCAAAGGCTGAAATGAATTAGGGAAATGTAGATATTTTTAGAGAAAAGTAGTCTTAATAAGTAGATCACCTACTCTTCCAATAAAAAAAAGATTGTTACGAAAACTCAGTAGAAATATGAAAAATGTTCTAATGTAGTAAAAAGGCAGTGAATAACACTACCTATGCATGAGGATTTATAAAATATGTTTATCTAACAAGATGGAGAAATTTTTACCTCCTAGGATTGCTTTTGGTAAGGGAATGGCATTTGTTTGAGTCAGTTATTTGGAAAGAAGTGGGTTAAAAGTGAAAACAAAGCTTGGTGAGATGAAGGGGGAGACTTAGCTTGTTACTGCAGAAAAGGATGGTCATGGGGGAGACATTGAGGAAGGGGAAGGAGAGGAGGTGGAGCTGGAGAAAAGGCGGAAGACCGCATGCTGTAGATGCACAAGACCTGCCCACAAAGCCCCACATATTGGGTGCAGTTATTAACTCATGCACAATTGGTGGTGAGGGGGCTTACTAGGGCACTGAGGGAAGTGACCAGATTTTACGCTCAGACTGAAGCGAAGAGAAATAAAAGTAACATGTACAGACATAGGATCATTGAGGCAGAACAAAGCATGGGGGCAGTGAGCCACAGAATCTGTGAGACATTAACTCCAAGCACTCAAGACACAGAGTTAGAGAATCAGGGTGCCTCTGCTGACATCTGGGCTACGTTTTTATAGATGAACAAAGATGTAAGGATAACAGAAAAAGATGGAAAAGTGTAATATGATGGGAAAATATCTGAGTTTTTTAATACTTTTTTTTTTTGTTTCCAAGTTCTTTTTTTTGCTTTTTAAAAAAAAATTGAAAAATATAGAAAAGCATAAAGGAGAAAAATCAGTGTTAATATTTTGGTGTACAAAAGCTAAGACGTTTCCTGAATGCAACAAAACACGTTGAGGGACAGAGTAGCAAGGGTGGGAGTCGAGGACCATGGTTTCAGGAGACATCTAGGTCAATTGGCATAACAAAGCTTATTAAGAAAATGTTCTGCGTCCCACTTTGGTGAGTGGCTTCTGGGATCTTAAAAGCTAGCAAGCAGCCATCTAAGATGCATCAATTGGTCCCAACCCACCTGGAGCAAAGGAGAATGAAGAACACCAAAGACACAAGGAAAATATTAGCCCAAGAGACAGAAACGGCCACATAAACCGGAGACTCCATCAGCCTGAGACCAGAAGAACTAGATGGTGCCCGGCTACCACCAATGACTGTCCTGACAGTGAACACAACAGAGAGTCCCTGACAGAGCAGGAAAAAAGCAGGGCACAGAATTCAAATTCTAGCAAAAAGGCCAGACTTAATGGTCTGACTGAGACTGGAGAAACCCCAGAAGACATGGCCCCCAGACTCTCTGTTAACCAGAACTAACTCTTCAGACAAAGATTGGACTGAACTAAAGACATAAAATGATACTCTTGAAGAGTGTGGTGCTTAGTTTAAGTAGATACATGAGACCAAATGGGAAGTTCCTGTCCAGAGGTGAGATGAGAAGTCAGAAAGCAACAGGAGCTGGTAGAATGGACATGGGAAATCCGGGGTGGAAAGGAGGGGTGTGTTATCACATTATAGAGAGAGCAACCAGGGCCATATAACAATGTGTGCATAAATTTTGTATGAGAGACTAACTTGAATTGTAAATTTTCACTTTGCACAATAAAAAATACATGTATTTTAGTGTACATCACTTCAGTTATTTCCCACACATATGCATACTGGCACACACATGCACACATACACACATGTATAAGACCTCAAATTTTCTGCCCTCCACTTTTTCTGCTTAACCCTACAGTATGAGCATTTCACCATGACTTTACATTTCTTCTATATCATTATTAATGGCTTCATAGTAAGTATTTCATCATATAGGGGCATATAACTTAATCCATCTCCTAATGTTAGAGTTCACAATTCTAAATAATGCCCTAATACATGATCTTATAAGCAACCCTGGTGACGCAAACGGTTAAGCACTCAGCTGCTAACCAAAAGGTTGGCAGTTTGAACTCATCCAGCAGCCCCTCTGGCAATCTGCTTCAGTAAAGACTGCAGCCAAAACAAACCCTACGGGGAGTCCTACTTTGTCACATGGGGCCACTATGAGTCAAAATTGACTTGATGACACCTAACAATAACATGTTCTTATACATAAACCTAAGTATACACCCATGACTATTTCTTTAGGGTCCATTTCAAGAAGTAGAATTGCTGAGTCAAAGATACGCACATATTCAAGGCTTTTGGCACTTTTGGCCAAATTTCCTTTCACAAACATTGTACGTATTTTACACACCACCTGCAGAGCATGAAAAAGCCCATTTCCTCCGTATTCTCCCATAGCGTTGGGAATTGTAATTCTTTTCATCTATACAAATTTAATGGGTGAAAATGGCATATCAGTGTTATTTTCATTTGTATTTCTTTGATCACTAGTGAGACTGATTATTTTCTCTTGATTTTCAAGTATTAGCCATTTATATTTCATCTTTTATGAATTATCTCATGTTCTTTGCCCATTTTCTTATTGGAGCTTTTGTCTTTTTCTTGTATACTTAAACTTTAACCATTTGTCTGCCATATAAGTGAGGATGGTGAGAATTCAGCTCTCTTACTTTGGACATGTCATCAGGAAAGACCAGTCACTAGAGAAGGACATCATGTTTGGTAGAGGTTGTCTTGGAAAGAAGGGAAACCCTCAGTGAGATGGATTGACACAAGAGCTGCAACAATGGATTTAAATATGCCAATGATCATGAAGATAGCACAGGATTATGTTTTGTTCTATTATACATAAGGTCACTATGAGTAAGAGCCAACTCAACAGCAACTAAAAATAACAATATTTAGCTTTCTAACTTGTTTATGGAGGTTCTAAAGCATAGCCGTTTTTTTAATTTTATTTTATCTAGCTAAACCTATCAGTATTTTTCTTTACAGTGTTTTCTTTTGTTTAAATTCTTAGAGAGATTTTTTCCACTCTACAATCAGGCAAGTATGTGTTTATTATTTTTCTAATCCTAATATGTTTTCTTTTTTTTATTTTCCTGTCTTCAGTCTACCTGGAGTTGAGTGATTCATATGAGGTAGTGACCTAAATTCATTTATTTTATGAATAGTTAGTTATCCTAACACCATTTATTGACTGATCCATTCTTTTCCACTGATGTTAAGTGTTACCTCTATCATGAGTGGTATTTCATTGAGCCCTTACATAGCTTAAGAAGGTCTTTCTGTTGACTGTACATTTGGCTGCATATAAAAGTCTTGACCACATCTTTTTCTTTCAAAATTCTGTAGAAATTGTTACATTATCTTCTAATATTTAGATTGTGCTCCATATTTTTCTATACTCTTGAAATCTTTATACAGAATGAGAGTTATTTACTTTATGAAGGTTTAAAAGAATTTGCCTATTAACAACCTAAAATTTCACCATTTCTTTTTAAGTAGTTCTTTGATTTTCTGCCCAGTTTCTCTCATATTTATTTTGTATTTATGTCACATCCATTTAGGTCATTTTTATTTTTCTAGACTAATCATCCAGTTGATCCAAACTTTGAAATTTATTAACATGATATTTTAGGTATTATTTTAATTTAATTTCCACTTTATCTGTAGTTAAGTTTCTTTTCTCCTATCCTGTCCTATAACTACATTGTACTCCTTTTGAAGATTAAGATAGTTGTAGGATTTTTTTATTTATCTTTTTAAAAAATTAAATCTTAGATTTACTTATCAATTCTACTCCTATTCTCTTTTCTAATTTATTAATTTCTGGTCTTAAATGTATTCTTCTCTTCCCTCTACTTACTTTGGGCTAATTTTGTGGTTCTCTCCCTCTCTTCTTGAGTTGAATGTCTAGTTTACATATTTGTGCTCTTTCTTGCCTGATAACAAAATCTTTAAAGCTATGAATATTCCTTTGGGTATATCTTTGGCAACATCCCATAGTGTTGATATGTTGTATTCTCGTTGTTACAATGTTCTACACAGTATGTAATTATAATTTTGATCCAATCATTTACTAAAGCATAATTGTAATTCTTATCTCACTCAATATCCTTCTCAGTTTGGTTTGTCTCTTTTTGGCTTTCTACATGCTTTTCCAGAAGAGCATGTTTTCTTAGTGTCCACTAAAGATACAGAGTAGTTTCTTAAATTTTTCTTCTGGATTCCAAAGAGATATTTTCTCATGGATCTCTTCTCTTGATCTGTAATATTTTTTCACAGACATTTTATTGGCTTTTATTATGATGATTATTATTCATCTTCCAGCAGTTCAAAATCTACCTAAACTCTATAAAAATACTGGGTGGAAAAAAAGTACTGGCCACACTCTCTGTTCTCATGGGTGATGGCTAAATCCCTTTTTCAGATCTTCTTTGGGAGAATAAGCTGAAGTGCACGGTTTGCAGCCAAGTTCTCAGTTTCAAGCAGGTAACTCAGCTTGACTGGGTAGACCTGTTCTACACTGATGATCAGTTCTCTAATCCTCTGAGAAAGTAAGACGCATGGGAAAACGACAATTCCCAGCATGCAATGGTATTGAGTTTATCCTGTCTCCATTCTTCCGCTACAGCACTTTATTTGTGGAATGTGAACCTCACAGTTTGTAATATGGCACTATTAGTGCACGGACACACACACCTCTTTCTCATATCTAAATAGGCAAATGGGAAAGAGCATAATGGGTTGGGGGACAACATCTCTTTGAGTGTGTCTGGATTGCAGGAGGCCTGTGGTCTGTACCCCATCTTGGACCAAAGTTACAATCCCCCTGTCTCCCACCCAGCGATAAATATGACCAAAAAGGACTGTGAGCTGCACAAAGCTAATACAGCCTCAAGCACACGTGAGAGGTTACTGTGCCCAACGCCGTGCTAGGAATTTCATGAAAGGATAGAAGACTGAAAATGAAACAAATAGTCTCTACCTGCCAATAACAAACAGCAAATTATGATAAAATGCCTGGAACCTTCCAGAAGGATGCATTTAGAATACAGATAGAAGGGGTGGCTGTTTTTGATCCTCTGTCTTACTTGTTGGATGTTTGCCGTGTGGTTTGTTTAATGCAATGGTCAAGGGTGCTGGGCTGGGGCAGACTGTGGCCTGTGGTTTATGGGCAGGATAGAAGAGGCTATTCTGTTTGCCTTAAGTGGGGTCAGCAGGGAAGGCACACGGAGCAGAAGAAAGGAGGTAATTCTAGGGGGAGAAGAGCCCATTAGGAAATGACTGGAAAGATGGAATGAGCAAGTACAATACCATTCCAGCAGTACAGTCCCAGTTACTCCGGGGATGTGGGCAGGAGGGGGGTCGGCCCAGTGCTTTCTGCTTGGGCCACCGCCACGATCTGGGTGGGAAAATGCAGAGCAAAGGAAGTTTGTCCCTCAACTTCTGTAGTTTTGTCCCCTTAAGAATAGTATTATCAGGATAGGCTACATAATTTGTGGGGCCCAGTGAAAAATGAAAGTGCAGGATCCCTTGTTCAAAAATTATTGAGAATTTCAAGATGGCAACAACAGAATATTAAACAAAGGACCAAAAAAAAAGCAAACCAGTCGCTGTCAAATCAGTTCCAACTCACGGTGACCCATGTGTTGCCAAGTAGAACCGCTCACCAAAGGGTTTTCAAGGTTGTGACCTTTCAGAAGCAGATTGCCAGGCCTTGCCTTTCTTCCTGGACACCTCTGGATGGGTTTGAACTGCCAAGTTTTCAGTTACTAGTAGAGCACTTAACCATTTGCTTCACTCAGGGACTCCTAAACCAAACACCAAAACCCAAACCATACTCATTGCCATCGGATCAATTCCGACTCATAGTGACCCTATAGGCCAGAGTAGAACTGCCCCACAGGTTTTCCAAAGAGCAGCTGGTGGATTTGAACTGCTGACTTTTGGTTAGCAGCCAAGCTCTTGACCATTGCACCACCAGGGCTCCAAACTAAGCACAGGGCTCTTCTAATCACACAGAGAATGTGTGGGTGATTGCATAGGCTGCATGCCCACAAAGCCAGCCCTGAGTGCTGTGCTTAGACTAAGGCTCAGCTATCAGATGGCTGGGGCTAGAAGAGTCCTCAGAGAAAATCCAGTCCAAATGTAGCCCCTTCACTGTTTCGTGGGGGAATTGGGTCTGAATCTCAGAGAGGAAAAGGACCTTGGCCAAAATTCTACAACAAGTCAGAGACTGGGTTTCTTGTCTCCAGATTAAGGGCCCTTTGCTCTTCTGTACTGCTCCACCAAACTGTCGTACCCTCATTCACCCAGAACAGACAGGGATGAAGGGCTTAGGACATGCCAAGCACTGAGCTCTGGGATCTACTTCCGCTTCCCCATAGCACAGAAGTAGAGTGGGATAGGAAGAGAGTGTCCTAGATTTGGAGCAAGGATCTGAGTCTCTATTCCACAAAAAAACCTGTGGGTAACCTGAGCCGGTCAATGTTTCTCTCTGGTATAGTTTCCACCTTTGCAATAGGAAGGAATTGAACCAGCTGATCTCAAAGGTCCCTCCCAGGCCTCAACTGTTTGGAAACAACAGAGAGGAAAGCATTCCGAAAGGAAACCAAAGCATTCCAAAAGGAAACCCACCCCCACCAAGGATATAGCTCTGGGCTAAGCAGTCCTCGGGTGAAATTAAACTCCACTTTCAACTGAATTTGCCAGTTTTTCAGCCAAAAAATAATAATAAGTATCACAACTACAAGCTGTTCCAAGCCAAGCTGCCCTTACACAGATAATCGGATTTGCATAATTGGGTTCTGCTAAGGTTTAAATAATTCATCAACATGGCAGGCTCTTTTCAATAGCCAGACAGAATTGCCAGACTTCAGGAAAGAATCAATGGTGATCCATGTCCCAGGGATGTGAGCTGCATCCTCCGGGCGGTCGGAGCTCCTGGGATGAGGTTTGCAGGCAGGGCTCTGTGCTGGCTGGGTCCACAATTTCCACGTGGGTTTGGACAAAGTATTTGTTTTTCTTATTCTGTTACTGATGTGTTCAGCAAAGTTTTTTCACAGAGTTAGGGCAAAGGGAAATATCTAAGTCACTACTGTAAAAACACTATCCTGAGAGATGCCAGTTTCCAGCAGACTCAGGGGAAATGAGTGGAACAAAGCCACAGGGTTAACTAACGGGAGACGGAAATGGGGGTTTGAACAAAGAAGAGCCAAGTAATGGGAGACAATATCACCACCTTCAATTCTCTGAAGGGCTGTCGTGAGCTAAAGATCAGAATTGTTCTGGGAAGCCCCAGAGCCAGGGCCAACAGGAACTCACTGGGAAAGAGGTGTCAGGCTACCTGGAGATACAGTATCTAGCTGACCCTCAACAGTTATGTTGCTTCAGTTGTCAATGCCCCCCTACCAAAAGGTCACCTGGAACACACCCATAGTCAAACACAGTTTGGTTTTATTACTCCTTGCAATGAGAGAGAATGCACACCATGGACAACAATAAGGAGGCTCAATAAGAGGGTGTTAAACACTTGCTGTTGAATTGCTTCTGACATAAGATGCCCCAATGTGTGTTAGAGAGAACTGTGCTCCATAGGGTTTTCAAAGGTTAATTTTCAGAAGTAGATTGCCAAGCCTTTCTTCCGAGGTGCCTCTGAGCAGACTTGAACCTCTAACCTTCCAATTAGCAGCTGAGCATGTTAATTGTTTGTACCACCCAGGGACTCCAAGAGGGTGTTAGAAATGACTTATTATAGGATTTGAGCTTCTATTAGTTTATTTGGAGAAAGTTAAAAGAAGCAAAGTTCACTCAGTTGGATGCTGTGAAGAAGTGGTGATAATTTTACAATGAGGTACCTTAATATATCTTATGTAAAAGCAGGGAGGAATAGAGGAAGGCTAAACCTATGATGGGTAAAGAGCAGTCACTTGAATTAGCTGGAAGAGAGGATTGTTTGGCACTTTGCTGATGTGCACAGTGATCTTGTTTTTGTCTATTCCTAAACAAGATTATGGGGCCCTGGAGGCACAGTGGTTAAGTGTTTGGCTGCTAACCAAAAGGTTGGCAGTTCAAATCCACCGGCCACTCCTTGGAAACCCTATGGGGCAGTTCTACTCTGTCTTATAGGGTCACTATGAGTCTGAATCGACCTGATGAAAATGGGTTTTCAATGGGTTTTAGACAAGATTACGAAGGGGTCTTGTTCTTTCTCTCACCTCATCACAGTCACTGAGTGACCTTGTCCAGTGTTGGTGTTCTGTGAGGCTGTTTATGTTCAACAGGAGAACACCACAGCCCAATGGGAGTGGTAGGCCAGCTCCTAAGAACCCTGAGGCCTAACTGTAGTGTCAGTCCAGTTCCCCTATCAGAAGCCACCTTTCTCACAGTCACACAGTAATATCAGTTTTATTAACTTACCTCCCATGGTCTGACTCAGAATGTTCAATGCTGTCTTTGATGTCTTCCCCTTATACTTATTCCTTCTCCAGCGGTCCCCAGCTT
>NW_004443952.1:1112805-1113569 GCF_000243295.1 Trichechus manatus latirostris | reverse complement strand
GAGTGACCACACTCATTTCCTCTCCTAAACCAAATCTGTTGACATCAAGCTGTGGCATGTGTTACAGAATAGAACTGATCTGCAGGGTTTTCTTGGCTGTGACCCTTATGGGAGCAGATTGACAGGCCTTCCTGCTGCTTTGCTGCTGGGTAGGTTTGAACCACCAACCTTTCAGTTAAGCACAGGTTCTAAAGACTCTGGGGTTAGCTGTTTTTGATGTAAGTTGAATACCTCCTTTTTTTTTTTTTTTTAGTTTCATTATTATCGCCTTTTATTATCAGTATGTTTATAAACCGATCTCTGTCTTTGAACATCGGCAAGTGAACGTTTTAGAATGAGAACATCGGTAAATTACGTGCTGCAACATTGTACGCAGTACATATTACTATGGATAAAATGTATAAAAAAAAGTGTGGTCCTTCATAACTTGAATACATCATAAGTCAGGGAGCACCTGTAGTGGTTTACATCACCCAAGAACCTTCTCTCCTCCTAGCTTGGATTAATTATGAAATAGACATGCAGGTCATCAAGGGGTAATGTATCAGCCTCATTGCTAGTAAAGCTGGATTGAGGCAGACAACTTGGATGTGAGACCAGTGTGAACTCTCTGCGCCTCCCCAGACTCTAGAATCAGCTTAGAGTAAGAGGTGGGTCTGCAGAGCAGCCTCCCACCCACCCAGCCCCTCGGGGAATCCTAGCTGCTTCACACCCACTTGGGCCCCATGTGCCCAAGCAGGCAGCACGGTGCTGCCGAGTGAGTG
>NW_004443952.1:1108883-1109993 GCF_000243295.1 Trichechus manatus latirostris | reverse complement strand
CACCCCCACCACTTACGCAGGCATCCCTATTTGAGCTTAATTAGGTTTGCGCTAAGTTCATGAGTTTCCGTAAACTTAATGGGCTCTAAAGAGAAAACAGAGATCTTTCTCACCAGGTGTTTATTTCTTTCCCAAGTGGCCCCACTGCACTCTCAGACTCATTTCCAAGTTCCAGCTGGTTAATCGGTGCAGGTGAGATTGAGCAAGGCAACTAACACCCTCTCACCATGCCCCCACCTCAGCCCCCATCCCCAACACAGCCAGATGTTCACTACTTCCCCGGCAGGAAGGTAGCAATGAAATGAGAAACTTTAGAGACTAGGCTCAGCCTCATTCAAGCCAAATCCAAACCTCAGACCTGGCCCTAGACATCTTTGCAGAGGGCAGGAAACACTAGACATTTCTTGAGTATTATATGCTGGAAACCCTGGTGGTGTAGTGGTTACGAGCTATGGCTGCTAACCAAAAGGTTGGCAGTTCAAATCCACCAGGTGCTCCTCGGAAACCCTATGGGGCAGTTCTACTCTGTTCTGTAGGATCACTGTGATGAGTTGGAATTGACTCGACGGCGACGGGTTTATTATGTGCTAATCCTTGTACCTGCACTCTCTCATCACATCCATTAAGGGAATTTGTAGAGTATGGATTATGAATCAATCACCTGGCCAGCCTACTTGCTAGGAATTGCTCTGTGCCTCAGTTTCCTCATCTGAAGTTAGGAATGAAAATAGGACCCACCTGAAAGGTTATTTTGAGATTTAAATTAGTTAATATTTGTAAACTTCTTAGAACAGCTCCTGGCTCACGGTAAGGACCGAATAAGTGTTCGCCACTATTATTATGATTTCTATTATCATCACAACAATTCTGTAAGGCACGTGCCTCACTTCTTATTGTTGTTAGGTGCTGTCGAGTCAATTTTTTTACTCATAGTGAACCCATGTGACAGGATGGAATTGCCCAATAGGGTTTTCTTGGCTATAATCTTTACAGAAGCAAATCACCAGGTCTTTCTCCTTCAGAGCTATAGGTGAGGTCCAACAGCCAACCTTTTGGTTAGCAGTCAAGCACTTAACCGTTGCACAACCAGGGCTCCTTAATCTAAGAAAA
>NW_004443952.1:1107613-1108423 GCF_000243295.1 Trichechus manatus latirostris | reverse complement strand
AGCAGACAAAGCCACAGAGTAGCAAATGTAAAGGCCCAAAATTATGAGAGCTTTTTGTTTATCCCTCAAATGGGTCAGGGGTCTGGTTAGTCTAGCATGTAAAATGTTTAGGGCTGTGGAAATTGTGGGCAATTTTGAAGAGCTTGAATGCCAAGCCAAAGCATTTAGATTTCATCCCATGAGCAGCAGGGAGGCATTGAGAGTTTTTCAGCATCATCCCAGCTGGGATTTAGAAAGGTCGAACCAGAGGTCACATAGAGATTGATTTGAGGAGGATAAGTAACTTTGGGCAGCGGAGGTGGGGGGGTGGGGGAGGGTGGGGTGCCGGGCGGCGGGGAGAGCTTACTATAGGGCAGGTAACCGACTGGGCACTTCACACTTGTGATTCCACTGAGCTTTCTCAGTGATGTTAGTACAGGAGTCTATTAACTATAGCCCGAGGGCCACATGCTGCCTGCTGTCTGGTTTTGTAAATAACGTTCGTGATTGGAACGCAGCCACGCCCACTTGTTTACAGATTGCCCGTGGCCGGTTTTGAGCTACAAGTACAGAGCTGAGTAGTTACCACAGAGACTGACTTAAAATATTGACTGTCTGGCCTTTCACAGAAAAAGTGTGCCAACTCATGTATTAGAAGGAACTGCTATTATCCCCCCACCACGTGTCTGTCAGTTTGTTGTACTATGGTCGCTTGCATGTTCCTGCGATGCTGGAAGCTATGCCACTGATAATTCAAACACCAGCAGGGTCCCCTGCAGTAAACAGGTTTCAGCAAAGCTTCCTGACTAAGACAGACTAGAGAGAAAAAAA
>NW_004443952.1:1098874-1107191 GCF_000243295.1 Trichechus manatus latirostris | reverse complement strand
ACTTCATGCTTGAAGAAACTGAGGCTGACTCTGAAAACTGAGAGGTGAACTGACTTACTCAAGGTCACACGGCTTGTAAGTGGAAGCAGGGAGGTGACAATCTTAAGGTATACCTGACTCCAAATCCACTACCAGCCCACTACTGTGGTCAGCCAAGGGGACTAAGGCGCCTGTTTGTCAGCCAGAACCATGCTCTGGTCCCCAAACCAGCATCAAATGACTAATTTAAAACCTAATGCTTCCACCATGTCCACCCTGGCTGCCCCTTCTTCAGCTTATCGCATCCTATTCAAATCCAAAATAAATTATTTCAGCTCTGCAGCCCTTGGATAAAGAAAAAAAATGAAATTAAAAAATAAAAAAGGAAGAAGGAAAAGCTTTGAAGGGACAGCCTGCCTGCCTCCCTCGCCTGCAGTTCCAGGTCTTTTTTCTCAGCCCACGCTGATAACCTCCAGGGGATGCTGAGCCCTGGAGGCTGCAGGACACAGCCCCGTCTCTTTCCGGACCCTGGGCCTTCCACCAACGACGGTGAGGCACAAGGTCCTGCTACATCTCTCTCCAGTTTGGCAAAGCAACTTCCTCTTCCATAGATCAGAATACCACGTCTTTAGGGGGATAGGACTGCTGGGGGAGGGGAGTGGGGGATACCAATTCATAATCATTCATGTATTCTTTGAGAATTTATTATGTACCTGCTATATGTATGCCAGCTGCTGGACTAGGCAGTTGGCATGCAGAGAAAAACAGAGCCAAAAGGACCTCGTCTGCAAGCAGCTTGTGGGCCATTCTCATTCTCAAACTGAGAAGCCCACTGCATTTCACAATTTGCAAAGCCCTTTTTCTTGCATTCTCACTAGAGCCTCCCGATCATTCCAGGCAGCAAACTGGGGACAATATTAAAAGCCTCATTATATAGATAGGGGAACAGAGGCTCTGGGAGGTAAAGTGACTTACCTAAGGTCACACAACAGGCAGATGGCAGAACTGGCACTCAACTTCTTCTCACTTCAGAGTCCCTGACAGGAAAGTTTGTAATAGTGGTTAAAAGCCTGGCCAGACAGATCTGAGTTTGCCAGCAGTGTGATCTTAGGAAAAGTTCCTTAGCATCACTGAATTCCACTTTACCCATCTCTGAAACAGGAAAAGTATAACCTGTCTCATGGAGTCGTTAGGGGGGTTAAAAAGAACAATGTAAAGAATTTAGTGCAATGCCTGACACACAGCCAAGTTCTCACTGAATGATTGCTACATCTGCTATTCTCGATGTTATTGTTCTTGTTGGGTGTTTGTCATGGATTGAATTTTGTCCTCCAAAAATATCTGTCATCTTGGCTAGGTCATGATTCTCAGTATTGTCTGGTTGTCTACCATTTTGTCATCTGATGTGATTTCCCTCTGTGTTGTAAATCCTATCACTATGATGTAATGAGATGGATTAGTGGCAGTTGTGTTGATGAGATCTACAAGATGAGATAGTGTCTTAAGCCAATCTCTCTTGAGATATAAAAGAGAGAAGCAAGCAGAGAGACAAGGGGCCCTCATACCATCAAGAAAGAAGAACTGGGAGCAGAGTGTGTCCTTTGGACCCGGGGTTCCTGGGCAGAGAAGCTCCTAGTCCAGGGAAAGATTGATGAGAAGGACCTTCCTCCAGAGCCAACAGAGAGAGAAAGCCTTCCCCTAGAGCTGACACCCTGAATTTGGACTTCTAGCCTACTAGACTGTGAGAAAATAAATTTCTCTTTGTTAAAGCCATCCACTTGTGGTATTTCTGTTATAGCAGCACTAGATGACTAAGGCAGTGAAGATGATGATGATGATGATGATGTTGATGATAAAGAAGAAGCAGGAGGAGACAGTGATGATTATCTGGCACCTCAGCTGACTCCTAATGGCTTTTTCCCACAATCCTGACTCCCTTTCAGTGAGATAAAAAAAGTACCCGAACTGTGGTCCTGGCTCCACCACTGACTTCATCTGTGAACTTGTGCAAATCTCACCTCCCTGGTCTCAGTTTCCCCACTGGAAGTGAGAGAGATGGACAAGACAAACTCCAAGCCCACTTCCTGGTATAACTTGCTGGAAATGTGGTCTCTTTGACTCAGACTCCCAGGACCGGAGAGAAAGCTTGGACAGATGCTTTGTGAACTTAACACCTCACTGTCTTTAAAGGAGACATGCTCTTCCAGGCCATGGGTAGCTTAGGAGTCTCTCTTCTGCCTTCCCTGATTCAAAGGGCATGGTTATCAGCAGAGAAAGCTGGCAAGAGCAATCAGAAGTGTGCCACAGTTTTCCTGAGCATCTTACAGAATGACTTTGTGTGCTTGGCTGTCACTGAGCATTCTTGTGAGGAGATTTGTTTGTGAAAAGTCTAGGGAGCCTTTCCAGGAGCACACCTGGCAGCAGCTGGCAAATTGGACCACACCTGGAGCTGACGATGTCTTCTCCTACCCTAGCTCCTACTCTTGGCACAGCGGTCTCCACTCCCACATGGGTGGGCCAGGCTCAGAAGCTTCTGCAATCAAATGGGTTGAACAAGGTGAGGAGGATGCCCAAGATACACCTTTTGTCATTGTCCCCTGCCTGGGCTTCTGGAGTAAACTAGCCCACCAATGAGTGGGAGGTATGCAGATTGGAAACAAGGCTGGTGAAAGGCCAGGTGGATGGTCAGCACTTGTGAAAAGAGGATAAGAAAGCAAGTTTGTGGACCTTTCCAAGTCTCACTTTCCCCATGCTTAAGGCTCCCAGCACTGTTTCCGGCACATGTTAACTGGTCAGTAAATAACGATTTTTGCATTATTCAATTTCCTGACTCCTCCAAGGTGATCCAAAGTCCTGGGGGGATTCAGTCCTAGGCTTTAATTTTTCTAAGGATAAGCAGTCCCCACCCTTTCACTCAGGAGGCCCCTCCTTGGAGCCCCACGTCCAAACAGGATACTCAGAGTGTCTCCATCTCAGAGGGACAATTCGCATGCCTGAGGCCTCCGGGCTGAGGGAATTCCACCTCCCTTGAGCTTCACCCCGGTGATGTAGTAGAAAGGGAAGGAAGGCATTTCAGAGTCTGACCGTCTGGGTTTGAATCTCAGTTCTGGCACCCGGGAGCTGTGTGACCTTGAGCAAGTTCCAGAAACTCTTAGAGGCTCGGTTCCTCATCTGTACAATGGAGATAACAACCCCTGCTGCAAGGCTTGTTGTAAGGATTGAAAACCTCAGGTTTTTATTTTGCTTGCTTATCATGTGCCGGCCAGTATGGTAAGGGCTCACATGTGTTAGCTTATTTAATACTGCCTCCGCCACGTGCGGAAGATCCCTTTGTCTCTGTTTCACATAATAGGAATACTGAGGCCCAGTGGGAACCAGCAATTTGCCCTGGGTCACTTAACTGGCGAGTGACAGAGCCAGGCTTCCGAAACAGGTATCAGCTGTCGGTCACTCTGCCCCTCACCTTTCCCAGTGAACAGGTTTTCTGAGCACCTGGCCTGTAATGGTTGTTGTTGTCAGGTGTCAGCTCGGACTCATAGTGACCCTGTGTAGAACAGAAGGAAGCACTGCCTGGTCCTGTGCCATCCTCACAATCGTTGCTATGTTTGAGCCCATTGCTGCAGCCACTGCGTCAATCCATCTCGCTGAGGTTCTTCCACTTTTTCACTGATTTAGGAGGTAATATTGGAGCCATTATTCTCTGTCCTAGAATGTGGCCTAGCTGGCCTGGACTCATAAGGACACATCAGCTGGGCTCTGAGGTATAAAGACAATAGCTAGGACAATCTTAGAAAACATCTTTTAGGGAAACTTTCACATAAATCAAACATAGCACAAAAGACCCACATGCTTTGCACGCTTATCTTTTTCTATTAGCATTTAGTGAATGCTAAGATTTGTTGGACCAATGACAAAGATGTTACTGAAAACTGTGCCAATGATTATTAAGAAAGACAATTCAAAATGTAGGATCACAGTGTCCAGCCAATCTGTGAAAAGGTGAAGCTTTCGACAGTTTTGCCCGTTAGTAATGTTAATATGTACTGATGACTCCGTAATATTCTTCAGACTTGAGCAGACATGGCTCTAGGAGCATGCTTGTCAGTTTCCCACTTTTGCCTCTTTGAATATATACTGAATAAAACTTCTCTTTTTGCTTTACTAAACTTTGTGATGTTTTTACCCTAGAATATCGCTGACCCTCTACTTTACAAAGTATGATGTCTTTCTCGAGCGATCGGTCCCTCCTGATAACGTCCAAAGCAAGGTGAAGTCTCACCATCCTCACTTCTAAGGAGCATTCTGGCTGTACTTCCTCCAAGACAGATTTGTTCACTCTTCTGGCAGTCCGTGCTATATTCAATACTCTTCACCAACAGCATAATTCAAGTGTATCAATGCTTCTTCAGTCTGCCTTAGTCATTGTCCAGCTTTCACATGTACGTGAGGCGATTGAAAATACCATGGCTTGGGTCAAGCTCACCTTACTCCTCAAGGTGACATCTGTATGGATTATAAAAAATCCGGTTGTCATCAAGTCAAATCCGACTCATGATGACCCCAGGTATGTCAGAGTAGAACTGTGCTTGATAGGGTTTTCAATGGCTGATTTTTCAGAAGTAGATCACCAGTCCTTTCTTCTGAGGCATTATAATCCCCACCTTATAAACAGGGACTCTGAGTTTCCAAAAGGTTAAAGGACTTGCTCAAGGCCACGCAAGTGAACACCTATGTGACCTAGTTAGGCACAGAGCTGTCTGCTTGACCCCAATGCCTGGCCTCCCTCCATGACTCCCAGCTGCCTCTCCTCGTAATGTTCAGTTATTTTAAAGGCAAGTAAGAAAGAAAAAACTACACTGAATGCTTAGCAGAGATGGAGCCGATCGAAGACATCACACTGGGATTAAATTATGGATCAGGCCAGACTTGCAGCCCTCTCCCTCCCCCTGCCAAACTCCTGCCTCTGGGCCAGCCTCTGACAGCTTGTCAGCAAAGGTTTCTCTGCACTTTAGGTGACTTGCTAATGGGCTGACTATGCTGCTGGTATGACCAAGAAGGGAGCCAGGAACACCTTAGCTTAACCTCCAACCCTCTACAAGGAGCTTTCATCTTGGGCCAGGGAGGGGCTGGGCCCCTGGGAGGGATGAGGGAGGTCTGTCTGACCTTCCCCACACATGCCCTTTCTGCACACTGCACAACACATAAATCAGGCAGCCTACTATAGGGAAAGGGACTGGCCTTGGGCTCAGAGAGACCCGGGCTGCAATTCCAGCTCCAACACTTTACTAGCTGTGTGGCCTTGGGCAAGTTGCTTGCTTGCCTTCTCTGTGTCTTGGTTTCCTTTTTGTAATACAGGAATATAGGACTATATAAAGAACACAGTATCAGAACTGGAGGAAGACTCATTAACAATCTGTAATATACAGATGACACAACCCTGCTTGCTGAAAGTGAAGAGGACTTGAAGCACTTACTGATGAAGACCAAAGACCACGGCCTTCAGTATAGATTACACCTCAACATAAAGAAAACAAAAATCCTCACAACTGGACTAAAAAGCAACATCATGATAAGCAGAGAAAAGATTGATGTTGTCAAGGATTTCATTTTACTTGGATCCACAATCAACACCCATGGAAGCAGCAGTCAAGAAATCAAAAGATGCATTGCATTGGGCAAATCTGCTCCAAAAGACCTCTCTAAGGTATTAAAAAGCAAAGATGTCACTTTGAGGACTAAGGTACACCTGATCCAAGCCATGCTATTTTCAATCACCTCATGCATGTGAAAGCTGGACAATTAATACGGAAGACCCAAGAAGAATTGATACATTTGAATTATGGTGTTGGTGAAGAATATTGAATATACCATGGGCTGCCAGAAGAACAAACAAATGTGTCTTGGAAGAAGTACAGCCAGAATGCTCCTTAGAAGTGAGGATAGCAAGACTTCGTTTCACATACTTTAGACATGTTCTCATGAGGGACCAGTCCCTGTAGAAGGATGTCATGCTTGTTAAAGCAGAGGGCCAGTGAAAAAGTGGAAGACCTCAATGAGATGGATTGACACAGTGGCTGCAACAATGGGCTCAAACATAGCAATGATTGTGAGGATGGCACAGGACAGAGCAGTGTTTCATTCTTTGTACACAGAGTTGTTTTAAGTCGGAACTGACTCAACGGCACCTAACAACAATGCAGGAATAATAATGGTGCCTACTACATAAAGTTGTTACAAGATAGAAGTGAGATCAGAGGAGTAGGCCTCAGGACAAAGACTTGAGTTTGATTTCAGACATTTTGGGTCTGGTGAGTTGGTGGGACACCCAGGTAGAGATGTGAGACAGGGAGTCTGCAAGAAAAACTAAATAATGAATTTAACTAAGTAAAATACATAAATAATAAATAAAACTAAATA
Source organism: Trichechus manatus latirostris (assembly GCF_000243295.1). Taxonomy (NCBI): domain Eukaryota; kingdom Metazoa; phylum Chordata; class Mammalia; order Sirenia; family Trichechidae; genus Trichechus; species Trichechus manatus. Next base: position 1,100,795 of record NW_004443952.1, on the reverse strand, counting down.
GTGAATGAATGAGTAAAATAAAACTGAAACTCTGGAGAAAATTAACACAGGAAAAAGACTGAATTGATGAATGATGTCCACTGCTTCCCTTTTTTTTTTTTTTAATAAGTTTTTTTTTAATTCTACTTTAGATGAAGGTTTACAGAATAGTTTCTCATTCAATGGTCAGTACACATATTGTTTTATGACATTGGTTAAAAACCCCACAACATGTCAACACTCTCCCTTCTCGACCTTGGAGGACCTTTTTTTTTGGTGAAAATATACATAGCCAAAGTTACACCATTTCAAAAGTTTCTACATGTACAATTCAGTGACAGCGATTACATTCTTCCAGTTGTGCTGCTACTCTCACTATCCTTTTCCAAATTATTCCATCACCATTATCTTCAACTCACTGCCCCCAGGCTTCCCATCAAACCTTTTGAGTTGCCGTTGTCAATTTGATCTCACATAGATAATTCTGTTTTTTTTGTTTTGTTTTTTTTTGTACCTTAGATGAAGGTTTGCAGAACAAATAGTTTCTCATTAAACAGTTAGTACACATATTGCCTATGACAATGGTTAACAACCCCACGACATGTCAGCACTGTTCCTTCTCAACCCTGGGTTCCCTATCACCAGCTTTCCTGTCCTCTCCTGCCTTCTAAAGTCCTTGTCTCTGGACTGCTGTGCCTCAGTCCCATTTTGTTTCATAAGGCTGTCCAATCCCTGGCTGAACGGTGAACTTTAGGAGTGACTTCACCACTGAGCTAAAAGGGTGTCTGGGGGCCATACTCTCTGGGTTTCTCCAGTTTATCAGGCTAGTAAATCTGGTCTTTTTTTTGTGAGTTAGAATTTTGTTCTACAACCTTTTCCAGCTCTCTCTAGGACCCTCTATTGTGATCCCAGTCAGAGCAGTCAGTAGTTGTAGCCAGGCACCATCTAGTTGTACTGGATTCAGTCTGGTGAAGGCCGTGGTAGCTGTGGTCCATTAGTCCTTTGGACTAATCTTTTCCTCATATCTTGTTCTCTTCATTCTCCCTTGCTCCCGAAGGGGTGAGACCAGTGGAGAATCTTAGATGGCTGCTCACAGGCTTTTAAGACCCCAGATGCTACTCACCAAGGTAGAATGTAGAACATTGTCTTTAAAGACTGAGTTATGCCAATTGAGCTAGATGTTCCCTGAGACCATGGTCCCCACAGCCGTCCATCCAGCAATTCAGTCCCTCAGGGAGTTTGGATGTGTCTATGGAGCTTCCATGACCTTTCCTTGTACAAGTTGTGCTGGCTTTCCCAGAATTGCGTACTGTCTTACCCTTCACCAAAATTACCACTTATCTATTGTGTATTTAGTTTCCCTCCCCCACCTCTCCCATCCCTCATAACCAACAAAGATTGTTTCTTTTTGTGTGTAAACTTTTACATGAGTTTTTACAGTAGAGGTCTCATCGAATATTTGTCTTTTTGTGATTGACTTATTTCACTTAGCATAACGTCCTCCAGTTTCATCCATGTTATGAGATGCTTCACAGATTCATCATTGTTCTTTATCTTTGCATAATACTCTACTGTGTGTATGTACCATAGTTTATCCATTCGTCTGTTGATGGGCACCTAGGTTTTTCCATCTTTTTGCTATTGTGAACAGTGCTGCAATGAATACGCGTGTGCATATGTCTACTTGTGTGACGGCTCTTATTTCCCTAGGATATATTCCTAGGAGTGGGATTGCATTTTGTAACCCTTTTTTTTTTTTTTTTTGTGGTGCTGACGTTTTCTTTGTTCCTGTTACTCTCCTACACTGAGTTCCTTTTGTTTGTGGACTTTTTTTCATTTCTTTTGTTTTTGTAGGTTTTGTTTTTACTGAGACTTTATGTTTTTCTTCTTTATTTTGATGAGTAGGTTTGTTAACTTTCTTTGTGTTTACCTTGAAATTTAC
>NW_004443952.1:1085175-1098134 GCF_000243295.1 Trichechus manatus latirostris | reverse complement strand
AATTCTGAATATTAGAGATTTGAATTCCCTATCAGGTAGTTCTAGTGCCTTGTCTTCTACAGGAAGGTCATCTGGTGTTTTATTTTGGAAGCCTACTGGAACCTCCTGTCCTGTTTTTGTAAATGTTTTGATATTGTCTGCTGTCTTCGGGGCATTCAGTGTTTTTTTTCCTCGTTTACTGATTGTAGATTTGTTTGTTTCATCCTGCTTTTTTTATTTGGTTAGGTCTAAGCAGGTGGGTTGTGCATTCTTTGTTGTTTGCTCATCTGTGGGCACGATACTTTTTACCTCCTTCTCCAAAAGGCAGGGTCAGTCACTGAAGTATGGTACAGCAGGACAGGTCCAGCTGAAGGGGAGTTGCTGAGATGGGTTGTTTGTGGCACGTACCAGGGCTGACAGCGTGGACCAGGAATCAGTGTAGGGCAGGTTCCAGTAGGCCGTGCCTGTGCTCCTTGGGAGTGTGATGTTCAGCACATGGTGCAGGTAGGCAGGAAGGAGAGGATAGGTTGTGATGTGTGGAGCTAAGATGGGTATGGGAAAGAGGAGAGAGAGGAGAGAGGAACAGGAGCCAAAAATATACACACAAATAAAAAAGAGTGCTAAGGGAGCTTGCTATTGGAGTGGAGAGATGAGAGACTGAGAAATGGGGAAAAACAAAAAGATAAAGGGTAAAATAAAAGAAATGAATAAGTTGAGAGACTGGAAATGAAGAAAGACAAAAAGGGGATAAGAGAGAGAAGAAAACAAAACAAAGAAACAAAAAAAATCAAAAACAAAAAAAGGAGAAAAGAAATGCCCCCAGGGATGTCCCTGTGCATCTGCGCAGAGTAAGGGAGTAGCTTCCAAGTCACATGGTACTGCCCGGCTAGAAGGGGCTCCCAAGCCGAGAAAAGAAAAAGAAAACAAATCAAAACAGAACAAATCAGAGCAAACAAACAAAATGCCCCGGGGGTCCCACCAGTGTGGCTGCACGGGCCAGGAAGCAGTTTCACAGTCAAGTGATGTTTCGTAGCCTTTCAGGAAGAAGCAAAGATGGCGCACGGAGCCAGGTATTTGAGAGAAAGGAGGGGGAGGTGGTGGGAGGTAAAGAAGAAATCTAAAGAAGCAGAAGAAAGCAACACCAGCAGCCAACAAAAGGTACTCAGGGAGCCGGCCAGTGCAGGCAGGTAGAATCCAAGTGACACCAGGGTGAAGTTGATGCTTCCCGGCCAAGAGGTTGTGGCTGCAGGAAGCAGAGGAGACTAAGTTGGGGTGAAGAAGGGTGAGGGGTGGGAAAGCATATATCACTGGTTACCAGTTGTTCTGTCTCCTGCTGGAAGCTCCATGAAGCTGCTTTCTCCTACCCCTTGTTGGCTGATCTCTGATAGGAGTCCATGATGGCAGATCCATGCTGTGGTAGCTGATAGGGGACCTCTGCATGTATCTCTCCTTGCTCTCTGTTCTCAGTCAGTTTCTTATTCTATTCGGTGCTTGGCTGAGTTCTTTATCTCTTTATTTGAGGCTTAGGGTTTCAGGATTGACATGTGACTCAGTTTGACTTAGTTTTTCTGATCTTTGCTGTGGAGGGACGGCGTGGTGCTTCTGACTATAGCGCCATGTTGCCTGGAAGTCTGTTTCCCTTTTTAATGGCCAAGATTTTGGCCTCCAACTGTACCCCAAATGGAAGAAATGTTATAGGTGACAGGGAGTACAACATGGGTGACACACACATGTGTGCTCTTACATCCACCAAACACACAATCACCTGTCTTGTGTCCTGTGTACACTTATCTGCACAGCCATCCCACATGCAGGCATGCCCTCTTATAAACCCTCCTTGATCTCTCCAAATATTCACCCTCTCACCCCTGCACACACACCTGGGACACACATAGCATCAAACTTGCCCTACCCATTACTCATGCACCATCCATCAGCCAGTCTCCCACTCTAAGGACACCTATCCATCTACTCCATACCCCCTGCATTCACCCCCATTATGTGTCCATAGGAGAACCCTATGCATGCATATGCCCACACACATATTGCATGCCATACCAGCATCCACACACCCACACTTCTCCCTACTCTGTAACTCTCTCTTGCAGTCATTCTCTTCCATGGCCCATGATAGAGCGCCTGCTAGGGATCAGACACTGTACAGGTTGCTGGGCATACAGAGAGGTGGAGCTCACAATCCACATGCTTGATAGTAGGGAACACTTCTTCCCACCAGGATGTTTTCTCCTAGTGGTGAGAGAGTGATTAGTATAACTCCTGATGTCTCTAATAAGGAGTCCTGGTGGTGCAGTGGTTAAGTGCTTGACAGAAGGTCAGCGGTTTGAATCCGCCAGCTGCTCTGTGACAGAAAGATGTGGCAGTATGCTTCCGTAAAGATTATGGCTTTGGAAACCCTATGAGGCAGTTCTGTTTTGTTCTACAGGTTCGCTATAAGTCAGAATCAACTTGAAGGCAATGGATTTGGTTTCAGTTTTGATGTCTCTATCCCTTAACTTCTCTGCCCCAGGAAAGGTGGAGAGACTTACAGTATCTGACATGTGAATTGGGGAAGAAAAACTGAGCATGTCCAGCTCAGCTCAGCCCTCCTTCTTCTTGGGAACAAGCTTGAGCTCATAGCACAATTCTCCCCTCATCCTCCATGTCCTACATCCTGTTTGGGCAGGCTCCCTTGCAGGGAGGTGTGTCCCCCCACCCAAGGCTCCTGCAACTGGGTGGGTAATGAGTTAACCAGTTGCCATGGAGTTGATTCCGACTCATGGCGACCCCATGTATGTCACAGTAGAACTGTGCTCCACAGGGATTTCACGGCTGTGACTTTTTGGAAGCAGACTACTAGGCCTTTCTTTCAAGGTGCCTCTGGGTGGGTTTGAACCTTCAACCTTTTGATTAGTAGCCAAGTGCTTAACCATTTGCACCACCAACTGGGTGGGTGAGCCTTCCTAAATCTAAGGGTCAGTGAACAGAGCCTCTTGGCTCTCACACTAAACTATGTGCTCCCTCAGGTCCCCAAAAACACACACATCCATCCATCCAAACAATTTTTATCCACCTACCACTTTATACAAGACACCCTGGTGGTGCAGTGGTTAAGCGCTCAGCTGGGTTACCACTTTATACATTATCAACTAAAATCCATTCCTGTGTACAATCTAACCCACATATTAACTCCATGCCATGTATACTTACACCACCCCCATCCTCCACGTGCACAAACCCACATACCTCCCTACGCTGCCTTCCCTCCCTCCATCTGCATGCCCTCAATCCCACAAGGCCCTCACCGCCACTGCTCTCAAAGGTTTCCCTGCCACCCCACCTCCAATCCCATTGCAAGTCTTTCCTCTGCCAACACAGGAAAAACCAGGTCATGTCACAAAGCAATTTTGCCCAGCCTGCCAGATTTTCACTCAGCTCACAGATAACTAAAGGGACCATCTTCCCAGCTAATCGGAAAAGAAATCTGGTGGGCTCAATTGCTGACGATATGCATTTAAATGGGTGCATCTAGGAGGGAAATCTAAATGAGAGCTGAAGGGAGGCTGGGACACTGGGGGAAATCTCACTGTAATAACTGTGTGAGGTGAAGCAAATCAATGGAAAGCTCTACCCTCTCTTGGGGAGAGAGAGAGAGGACTCTGTTGTAGCACGTGTGCTTGGAAACTTATTGGAATCTTCGCACTTTTAATATAATGGCATTAGTGTCACGGTTCCTTATGTATACACTTTGCCAGCACACATAATAAGCAGAGAGCTATTTCCCAGCCTGTGGGATGCGTGAATGTGGGTGCAGGGAGAGGGTATGTGCTTAACAATCTCCTTTGAACCTAGAAGGTATCATACAACCCTGAAGTATAGAGAGGAAGCCAGCACTGGAAGGCAGAACAGACCTAGTTCAAAGCTCGGCTCTGCCACTCACAAAATAGGTGACTTTGAGCAGATTATTAACTCTGGGAACGTCCATCTCCTCATTCATAAAACAGACGTAAGGATGCATACCTCCCGGGGTTGAACTGAGGATTCAATACATTATATAAAAACACTTGGCAAATAATTTGTTGTTAGTTACTGTCGAGTCGGCTCTTACTCATGGCAACCCCATGTACAACAGAAGGAAACACTGCCCAGTCCCGTGCCATCCTTTTGATTACCAGCATGTTTGAGTCCATTGTTGCCTTCCAACCTAGGGGGGGCCATCTCCCAGCACTGTATCAGACAATATTCTGTTTTGATCCATTAGGCTTTCATTGGCTCATTTTCGGAAGTAGCTCACCAGGCCTTTTTTTTCCTAGTTTGTCTTGGTCTGCAAGCTCTGCTGAAACCTGTTCACCATTGATGACCTTGCTGGTATTTGAAATACCAACGGCATAGCTTTCAGCATCACAGCAACATGCAAGCCACCACAATATGACAAACTGAGAGACAGATAGTGATGGCAAATAATAGGCACTTACTCATAAGATGTAATTATTAGCTCTGGGTTTAATTCTGCCTCCAATACTTGCTAATTGAGTCATCTTGAACAAGTTATTTAACCTTGCTGTTGCTCGGTTTCTTCACTTGAAAGATGGGAATAGTAATAGTCCTCACCTCACTGGGCTAAGGGGGTGAAATGAATGAATGCATGCAAAGTGCTTTGAACAGTACCTGCACTTGATACGAGCTCAACTCAGCTTCCATAACTGTCATCATCATAAGTCGAAGGTGCTACGGTTTATTGAGCATCTACTATGTGATGCCTTGAGGGATGGGACAGGAAGGAGTGTTGAGTGCAATTCTGAGTCTCACTCGTTAAGCAATCCAGACAATAAGTCAGTGTGCTGCCCTACAAACCATATTTGTGAGAAATGGACTAAAGAACTGGAGTTACATAACTTTAAAAAAAAAAAAAAAAAAAGAGAGGAGACTCAGAGAGACTTCCTTAATGTGCACAAATTCTTGAAGGTTACCACAGGACAAAGAAAGCAGAACTGTTCTGTGTGTCCAGGGAGGGCAGAACCAGGACTGGAGTGGGGGCAGTGGGGCTACGAGGAGTCCAGTTTTAGCCCACTCAGATAAAAATTTTCACGTGAATTGGTTATTAACAGTGGACAACCAGAAAGGTAAAAAAAAGGTAAGAAGTTCTCTCTTGTAGAGAGCGGTTAAGTCAAACCTTGACGATTTTATGGTAGAAATGTGGGAGAGTGAAACCTCAAATGAAAGATAGGGTCAGATGACTTTTGAGTTAGGGGTCCCTTTGAGCCCTGGTGGTGCAGTGGTTAAGCACTCGGCTGCTAACCAAAAGGTTGGCGGTTCGAACCCACTAGCCACTCCACGAGAGAAAGATGTGGCAGTCTGCTTTCATAAAGATTACAGGCTGGAAACCCTATGGGGCAGTTCTGCTCTGTCCTATAGGGTCGCTATGGACGAAATCAACTAGACAGCGAGGGTTTTTTTGGTTTTGGTTTTGTTTTTTTGTTTTTTTTGAGCCCCTATGATGTTGGGGGACGTCATGATCATCATCCACCAACACCATGCCCACCATCTCACCCTCACCTATTCGGAAACAGTCTACCAACTGCTACTTATCTGGTTTCAAAGTGTGGTCACATGTGATTCATAACTTTCCATTAAAGCAGGCACCTCAGGATGTCTATTTGATAATATATTATTTTCTTTTACTTCTTGGCTGTTATGAATCCGACCACTGAGAGCTAACATGGAATCTTGCCTTGACAGCATCACTTCCTTCTCTAGGCATGGGATGCCCTGGTCTTGGATAGGACTTGAGACATACACGGATAGTGGTGTGGACCATGGAGAGGATCATGGAAGTATCTAGGGAAAAGCATCAGGGCCAGAAGGAAAAGCAAGTATGAAGGCCATGAGGAAGGAACAACAAAGCATTTCTTTGCATTTGGAGCACAGCAAGTAGGGCAGGAGTAGTAGGAGATGGGGTCAGAGGGCTAGCAAGAAGATGGATCATGAAGGGTCTTGGAAACTATTCTTAGAAATATGGACTTTATCCCAAGTATGATGGGAAGTCACAGCAGGATTTGAAGAAAGTTTTGCCAGGACTCGATTTATATTTGTAAAAGAAGACTTTAGCTGCTGAATGGAGATATACTGCAGGGGAGCAATGGTGAGGTGAGGAGATCAGCTTTGCAATAATCCAAGTAATACATAGCTTTGACTAGGGTGGCAGGGATGAAGGGATGAAATGTGCTCAGACTCATGTTATATTTTAAAAGCTGAGCCAATAGGATTTACTGATCATACATGGGTTGTGAGACAAAGAGAAGGGTCAAGGATGGCTCCAGGATTTGTGTCTGGAACAACTTGGTGAACAAGGAATCATTTGCTGAGATGAGGAATCTAAGGGAAGGAGTTGGCTGAGTGTGAGTTTGGAGAGGAGACCAGAGAGACAGTAGGTGTCTGAGTACCACTGATGTCACCAGTAAGAAAACTTTGTGACAAGGTGGCTGAAAAGATTTGGTAAGAACAAGAGGATTTGGAATGTGCTTTCAAGTTGTTTGCCAGATGGAATGCAGTGAGACCCTCCCCATAATCCTCAATCCTTCCGTAAAAGTTCTTCAACATGCCATGCCTTATATATGTGTTTGCAAGGACAACCAAGAAAAAATAACATCTTTTCTTGGTGCATGACAGGAACCCTTCTTCCAGGGATAAAGATTCAGAAGCAAATCCAAGAACAAGATGGGAGGCAGGAAATCTAAACCAGAGGTGGTGGAAAGAATGTAAGCTCCCAATGTGTCTGCAGAAATCTGAGCCAAATTTATCCAGATGTCAAGGAGCCAAGAAGTTCCAACTTATATCTATAACATGAATACATATATAAAAGACTACCTAGTAAGGATGGTTGCATGACATAAGGAACATAATTAATGCCACTGAAGTATACACGTAAAAATGATTGAAATGGCAAGTATTTTGTCATACATATTTCACCACAATTTTTAAAAAAAGTTTAAATAAGTAAATAAAATGAAAGACTATAGATAAGGAAATCCATCAAAGTAGTAAGAGGCGGTTGTACAATTATGGATCATCTATATTTCTTCCTTGGATTTCTCTAAATTTTCTAAATTATCCAAATATATTTTATAATCAGGGAAAAATATTAGAAATAAAAAACAAAGTGGGACCCACAAATGACTGCATTTCTCCTGGTATGGATGGCATGCCGAGAAGAGCAGGATGGCCTCTTCCCTGTCCTAGACACCGCGTTCCTAATAACAGAGTTTAAATTAGACAGCAGCACCTCATACAGTGGAGCTGACCATCAGTGCAATACCTAAGTACTATTGACATGTATTAGGGCTTAGTCATAGCTCCCTCTATCTCATACCTGTGCTGTTGGTGTTCTAGACCTAAGCACACGATTGGTATTTAGCCCCCACTACTTTTCATTTGGAAACCCTGGTGGCATAGTGGTTAAGTGCTACAGCTGCTAACCAAAAGGTCAGCAGTTCAAATCCACCAGGCACTCCTCAGAAACTCTCTGGGGCAGTTTACTCTGTCCTATGGTTTCTCTATGAGTCGGAATTGACTCGACGGCAACAAGTATTTTGGTTACTTTTCATTTCGTAGGATGTGATCCCAAGTCGTAAGCTTCTGAGACCTTTTCTGAGCCTTGAGTCTGCCTTCCAAAACATTACCTAACCCTCCCAGCTTCTAGTCTGGGAAACCAAACATGCAGCCCGTCCACATCTCCTTTTCTTCATTCAGTTAGAGTGTCTAACATTTATTGAGTACATTCCATGGGTCAGGCACGGTTTTAAGACTTTTATATGTATTAACTCATTTAATCCTCACAACAACCTTATAGTATAGGTGCTATCATCACCCCCATTTTACAAATGAAGAAATGGAGGCATCTGAAGGTTAAATATCTTACCCAAAATCCAAGCTAATAAAACGGCAGAGGGAGAAATTGGCTCCATATTCATCAGCACCATGTTATTGAGACTCTCAAGCGGTTATTAAGGGCTGACTATGGGCCAGCATCTGTGATGGTTGCTCTAGACACTGACAGGAATAAGCACCTGGCCTCAGGGAGCCTAATGGGTGCTGTGGTTAAATGTCATTAGGCGCTGTAGGTACTATGCTGGCTTCCCCACTGTATGACCCTGGAAAGCTACTTAACCCTCTGTGCTTCAGTTTTCTTCATCAGTAAGAAGGAACTAAAAATAATATGTACCTCATGGGGTTGTCGTGAGAAGTAAATGAGTTAACACAAGTAAGGCATTGAGAAGGGTGCCTGGCACATAATAAGCGCTTAATCAATGTTAACTATTATTATAAGGAGCCCTGGTGGTGCAACGGTTAAGCACTCAACTGCTAACTGAAAGGTTAGCGGTTCAAACCCACCCAGAAGCTCCATGGGAGAAAGACTCAGTGATCTTCTCTCATAAAGATTACAGCCTAGACAACCCTGTGGGACAGTTCTACTCTGTCACATGTGGTCATTATGAGTCGGAATCAACTCGATAGCACCCAACAGCAATAACATTATTATTATTAATATTATTATTACTACAGTAGGGTACAGTGAGACTAAAAGAAAGCAGTACTCAGTTCTTTCTTTAAAAAAAAAAAACCAGTTGCCACCAAGTTGACTTTGACTCATGGGAACCCCATGTGCATCAGAGTAGACCTGTGCTCCATAGGGTTTTCAATGGCTACTTTTTGGAAGTAGATTACCAGGCCTTTCTCCTGAGGTGCCTCTATGTCAGAGGCGTAGGGAGGGTAACAAATGCCCAAGGGTATCTGTAAGTTTGTGCCCCTCTTGTCGACGGTGGGGGGTGGGGAATGTGATTTGCCCACTTGAACTTGCACCCAGGGCAAATGTCCCCTGCTAACCCCCTCTCAATACACGTCTGCTCTAGGTGGACTCCAACCTCCAACCTTTTGATTGGCAGCAGGGCACTTTAACCATTTACACCACCCAGGCGCTCCCAGTTCTTTCTAAAGGGGTCACAAGGCTTCAGAGTGAGGGTGAAGACTGAGTCTTCAAGTAGGCCTTTCCTCTATGTAAGCTGTGAGGAAGCTGCGGTGTTGCAAACAATGAAGACAGTGGGAACCAAAGCCTAAAGATGTGAAGCATCATTTGTATTCCTACTCTCCAAGGTCATTCAACCATCGGTGTTGTTTTCCCTCTACCTGGAAATGGGAGCAACCTCCATGCTGACCTGTACAAACCACCTCAATTTGTGGCCTCTAGGGTGAGAAGGCAACAGAAGACTTTCTAGGTCTTAGCTCTGTTTAGCGTTGAAGGAACGTAAACTTCTGCTTCAAAGAGAAAAGGCGTTTGAAAGGCTTATGAAAAGGCTTATGAGCCTTCTTGTACATCAAACATGCCTTACAAAGCAACATTTTGATGAGTTAAGTGCAAATGAATCAGAAACACAAGGATTAAATTTCCCTTGAAATACACATAGGTTTAAAGACTAAGGGGAAATTGCCTGGCAATACATGTTTCGGGTTGAACACTCCAAATTAGTTCAAGTTGGTTCCTGTCTGTCGCTTCTTCTCTATTATTAGTGTAAATAACCACAATAATAATAGTATCAGCACCACCTGATATACTTTTAGCTCACTTGGGGCCTACGGGAGTCTTACAGGCCAGTGCATAAAAAATTAAAATATAGTAATAGAAATAGAAACCTACATAAGGAAGTAAGATAGTTCAGCAGAGACTAGAGATAATAGATAGATGATAGATATACATACATAGATAGGCAGATAAACACATAGCTACCGTGGAGTTGACTCCAGTTCATGGAGACTTTATGTACAACAGAACCGAATGTCATCTTCACGATCGGCAGTATGTCCAAGTTAATCATTGTGATTATTGTGCCCAATCAACCAACCATAGCATGTGAACTAATCCTGGATGATGCAATGTCTGGCAGGCAGTAGGCCATTTTGCAACCATGAGGAGACAAGTCTAATAACCAAGCAAACACCCTGAGAATAATAAAGCAGAAATTTGGGAAGCACTCAAGTCCTTCATGACATAGATGACACTCTGAACCAACTCTGGGGCCACCTACCAGTGGACATCTTGTTATGTGAGACAACATACTTTTCTCCTTGTTTAAGTCATTTAAAAATATTGGATATTCTGTAACTTGCGGCTAAAGCATTCCTAACTGCTGTGAGACCTGAAGGGTGAACCAGGGTACTGAATGATGGCCAGATTGGAATTATGGGTTAAATTTTTAAAAGATAAAATTAATTGGGGCAATTGAAAAGCCCCATACCCGTGCCAAAAAAACATGGATGGAGAAGTGGTGAGCTTGAGACAAGTCAGTAGAGTGACAAGGATGGCTTTGTCAATGGATGACCGTCTGGTGGTGTGGGGTAGAAGGGCCTCAGACATCAGATGGAGTGGCCTAGACCCAGCCCTTTGTATCTCAGATCTGCTCTCCTAGAGTTGTTTTTTATTTTATTTTATTTTTTAATCTAAACTAAGACTGGACTCTAGGGATTTGGTTAATGACCCCTAAATTTGCTACTAATCAGCTGTGTGTCTAAGTAACTCCTCTAGGCCTTAGTATCTCCATCTGTGAAACAAGAGCCCTTTCAGCTATGAAGTCCCTGCAGCTGTCTGAAACAAGCTGTATGGACTGAATTGTGTCCCCCAAAAATATATATTAGAATTCTAACTCCTATACCTATGGAGGAGCCCTGGTGGTGGAGTGGTTAAGAGCTTGGCTGCTAACCAAATGTTGGCAGTTCCAATTCACCAGCCGCTCCTTGGAAACCATATGTGGCAGTTCCACTCTGTCCTATAGGGTCGCTACAAGTTGGAATCGATTCGACGGCAACAGGTTTGGTTTTGTTTTTGTTTTTGTTTTGTTTTTTTTGGTGTACCTATTGATGTAATTCCATTTGGGAATAAGATTTTCTTTGTTATGTTAATGAGGCCATACCAGTGTCGGGTGTGTCCTAAACCTAGTCACCTCTGAGTTATATAAAAAGCAGCATAGACACAGAGACCACCCAGTACAAATGAGGAAGGTAGATGCCACATGAAGATCACCAAGGGATGGAGGAACACTGGGACTACAGACAATGAAAAAGACAATGATCTTCCCCCAGAGGGAACAGAGAGCCTTACCCTAGAGCCAGTGCCCTTAATTTGGACTTCTAACCTCCTGAACTGTGAGAAAATACACTTCTGTTCTTTAAAGTCATCCACTTATGGTATTTTCTGTTACAACAACCCTAGATAATTAAGACAAAGCTCTCCTCCTTGTCAGCCTGGCAGAAGCCTTCTCGTCTTGCAAGCCTCAGCTCAAATGTCATTATCTCCTAGTACTTTTCATTCGCCTCTACCCTCCTCCAAGCAGAACCCATTGCTCTCTTTGTTTTATTTATTTATTTTCTATTTACTTATTTGTATTTCATGTCATAGTTATTTGTCTTCAAGCTTATACTCTAAATGCCTGGATTTATTTATCTTTGCAACCTCAATGCCTTGCAAATAGTAGGTGTTTAATAAGTGTTGACTAGAATAGAACTCAATTTGCTATTTCTTATTTAGAATCACTTAATGTGAAAAATTAGAGCTAGACTCTGGCAATCACCTAATCACCTCACTTTACCAGTGGGGAAACTGAGACCCAGAGAGTGGGAAGGGTCTTGCCCAGAGCCCCACATGGCACATCGAAGCAGAGATGAGATCTCGGGTATCCCAATTTGTCATCCAAATTTCTTCTTGTTCTATCATGTGTCCTTTTTTCTAAGTGTCTTGGTTAAAGTGACACTAGCTGCTGAAACAGAGAAGACTTGAAACCTTGGTGGTTTCACACATTAGAAGTTTACTTCATATTCACAGAAAGTCCAACTGGCCCTTTGGATTGATGAAGACTCTGCCATCTTCAGCATGGGACTTCCAAGGTTGCCTTGGCTATCAATGTCCAGCTGGAGAGAGGAAGAAGAGAAAATAGATGATCACATGGGGGATTCTTATGGGCCAAGCCTAGAAGTGACACATCTGGCTTCCACCCATATTCCATTGGCCAGAACACAGCCTGGGAGATATAGTCCCACTGTGAGCTGAGGAGGGAAGAGGAAGCTGGTTTTGTGGGCAGCTATCCAGTCTCTCCACCACCCAACTATCAGTTTCATACTGTGATGATTTGCATGTTGCTATGATGCTAGAAGCGGTCATCAGTGTTTCATGGTGGACAGGTTTCAGTGGAGTTTCTAGACTCAGATAGACTGAGAAGAAAGTTCTAGTGATCTATTTCCAAATATTAGCCAATGAAAACCTTATGGATCACAAAGAATATGGTCCAACTCACTTGCTTTTGGGTGAGGAGGGATTAATTTCTGGAGAGAAGGACATCACGTTTGGTGAAGTAGACAGAGCCCCATTTCTTCACTTCCCTCTATATTCACACCCTCTATTTTGACACTGTATTTTTTTCACGTATGACACAGAGTCTATTTCACCACTCCTTGAATCTAGACTAGACGTGTGATTTTCTAGACTAGACGTGTGATTTATTTGGCCAATTGAATGTGGCCAAAGTGATGATGTGCTACTTCCAAGTCTGAGCCTCAAGTTGTTGTTGTTGTTAGGTGCCATCAAGTTAGTTCCGACCCATCACGACCCTATAGGACAGAGTAGAACTGCCCCATAGGGTTTCCAAATCCCCATAGGATTTGAACTGCCGACCTTTTGGTTATCAGTCGAGCTCTTAACCACTATGCCACCAGGGCTCCTCAAGCGGTCTCGTGTATTTTCACTTCTTTCTTAATCATCTGCAACTGACATGAGAACGTGTCTGGCTACCCTAATGAAAGATGAGAGACATGTGGCTCAGTCACTCAGCTACCCCTGGTGACAGTCAGCCAACCACCAGGCATGAGAGTAAGTGCAGCTCAGACCAGAAGGAACATGCAACTGAACTCAGGCTAAATCAACAACCCTGGATTCTTGAGCT
>NW_004443952.1:1081164-1084882 GCF_000243295.1 Trichechus manatus latirostris | reverse complement strand
AAGGGATTGACCAGTGGGTGAAGGGTTAAGCAGGGAATGAGAAGAAAGTAACCAAGTCCTTATACAGTCAAGATTTATCAGCTCTGTCAGTCTGACTTGTGATGATAAATACATCAGGGACTGTCCTACCAGCAAGTCAGTTGCAGAATCATGGGATGACTTGCTGTAATACAGAATTCATGAGCTTCTGGAAGTATTAAGTTAGTATTAAGGCACTTACTCCAGGTCACTTCAGCAGAGTTTGGACATTCACATTCTAACTCATGGTCCATCTGTGATCTGAGTTCCCCTGCCTGGAAAGTCCCTCAAGAGAGCCCAAACAACTCCCCACCCCAGGGCACAGTTTAAACCAAATCCCACAGCAAAAACAAATGAACTCTCCTCTTTGGTTGGATCTCCCACAATCACTTGCATTTATGCTATGCTTTTTATTTCCAAAGCACGTCCATGATCTCTTGGAACCCTTATCTCCATGCTGGGAGGTGGACGTTTGCCCTCTAATCTCAGATGACAACACTGAGTCTCTAGAGATAGTCCTTTGCCCAAGATCACAGGCATGATGGGGGAAAGCTCTTCTCCACGTCTCTTTATGGTTTGCTCCTTCATTAATTCAGGTCTCTGCTCAAATGCTACCTCCTCAAGGAGGATTTTCTGAATCATCCTTTCTAATATTGCCAGTCCTATCTCTTGTCTTTACTCTGCTTGATTTTTATTAATAACTCTTACTACTACTTGACATAGTAGCATACATTTATTTTCCTACCTGTTTATCTCCTCAACAAGAATACAAGTTCTGTGAGGACAGGACCTTTGTCTCGTTGGCAGCTATATTCCTAGTGCTTAGGACAGTGACTGGCACACATAGGTAGTTAATAAATATTTGTTAGATAAACAAATGACTAAATGAAGATTATAATCAGGCTGATCTTCCACTCCACACCGGTAGAAGCACAAAGCCCTCCAGAGCCATCCTGAATCTGGCCTCTTGCTTCTCAGAACTTGCCCTGTAATTGGGATCTCTCCCTGCTGCTCATGTGTTACCTCTCTTCCACAACACCCAGATCGAAGGAGAAGCTCAGATCCTTCCACAATTGTCACCAGAAACATTTCATGCACACAAGAGGTTCTTGTATATAGCCAACTTTACTGATCAATTGGGCCAGGAAGTTAGAGAAGGAATTTACATCACATGAATGCAAACAATTTCAAATCAAACTTTAGACATCATTGTTTTTAGTATGTCCTCTGGGCCCACCACCAAGGAATTTTCACCAGTCATTTCTCCCAATACTGTGCTCCAAGTCCTCCTACCACCTCAAGGTTTCCTCTCTTTCCTTTCTCTCTCTCTATTTCCTTCCCTCCCTTCTTCCATCTCCTGAGTGAAACAGAGTACTTTGGACATCTCTTTCCAATGATTTGCCTCCCTTGGCCCCTATACCCCACAAAGGTATTTTCATAAACAAAGATAACACCTTCCTTAAGAGGAATTATGGTCCCAAATGTTAAATATTTTGCTCTGTTACACTGGGAAAAATTAAGGTGGAGTGGAACTTGTTCGGGTATAAACACAAAGCAGCTGGGGAGAACTAGCCTTTCCGGTACACCTACTACTACACGCATTACTTTAGTTAAGCTTCCCAGACACATGAGGTAGGGATTCGTTTCTCTATGTTAAAAATTAGGGAACTGAGACTCAAGGAGGACCTGAACTGCAGCTAGTCTATTAGATAATTTCACAATAAGATCAGAAGGGAAGAGAAGAGTCTCCTGGTAGCTCTTTTAAACCTTAAATCCATTTCCAGATGTCCCATGAGCATCTCAATCTGTGTGAAACTGTTCATTTTCTCCCCACACACCTCCTACCTGTCCTCTCCCTGGATCCTGATTTCAGCAAATGGCATTGCAGCCATTAACCTAGGAGTCTTCCTGGAGTCTCCTGCTCCTTCCTGTCTCGTATCTAATCTCCATTTTGTCTCCCTAAATATTGCTCAGCCTAACTGCGCCTTCCCACCTCCACCATCATCTCTCCCCTGGACAATGGCTGTGGTCCCCACTGATCTCCTGCCTCCAGGGTGGTTTCCTCCAGTCTACCCTCAACAAACTGCTGCCAGAGCGATGCTTCTAAAACACAAACCTGATTGTGTTGCTCCCTTACTTACAAACCTTCCATGGCTCTCTATTGCCTTCAGGAAAAGGACCAAATTCCTCAATCTGGTCCACACAGCCCTTCAAGATATGACCCTCTGAATGCTCCCTCAGCTCTCACCCCTGTCAGTATGAACTTCTGGGACTTTTCTCATTCACTCCTCTTGATGTCACCCTTTGCACACATGGTTTTCTCTGCCTAGAACTTGCTCTCATCTTTTCTCTGCCTGGAACTTCTTACTCTTTCTTCGTGGCTCAGTTCAGATGTTACCACTCCACTGTCCACACTCTCCCTCACATACCCAAATCCACCTTCCTCTAGACTCCCATGACCACCCTACCCCACCCTCCCCTCACGCCTGTCCTAACATAGCTCTTATCACACTGAACTGTAATACTCGGTTTACTTGTCCAAGTTTCACACTAAACCATGAGCATCTAAATGGCAGGGACTGAATAATTTTTTTTTTTTTTTTTTGTCTCCACAATGTTTTTTTTTATTTTTTTTTTCTTAATTTAAATTTTTATTTAGTTCATTCCAGAATTATTTATTTATACCCTACTATGTTCTAGGCAAGGAGCCCTGGTAGCACCGTGGTGAAGTGCTTGGCTGCTAACTGAAAGGTGGGTGGTTCGAACCCAGCAGCTGCTCCATGGGAGAAAGATGTGGTAGTCTGCTTCTGTAAAGATGATAGTCTTGGAAACTCTTAAGGCAGTTCTACTCTATCTTACAGGGTTGCTGTGAGTCAGAATCAACTCGATGGCAATATGTTTGGTTTTTGGATGTCCTAGGCATTGGAGATACAAACACTAACAAGACAGAAACAGTTTTTTCACTCAGTGAAATAGACAATCAACACATTGTGATAAGTGCTGGGATAAAATAAAATCATGTTCGCTATGGCAGCATCTAGGAGATTTTAAAGGTCAGAGAAGACTTCTGGAAGGAAGTGATGTTCAAGCATTGTTTTGATCTGCTGTGTATGGCTTTGGCCCCATGGTATAAGATGGTAGCATCTGTGTGCCAGGCCCCAACCCAGGTGCCAGGGTGCCCTCCGCGGGTGCACCCATGATGCTGCGCTGGGAGATGAATGGCAAGCTCCCTAACAATATGCAGCCAGGGGAGCTCAGGATGTCCGCCTAGCTTCGGCAAAGCGGCAGCCTGGTGTCGGGAGCCATTTCAGAATTTATCCCTGGCCTCCTGTCAGGTTTTCTGCAAGCCGGCGCGCTTCCCGTGGTGCCCCGCAGACCTGCAATCTGGGCTTGCTATGCAGCGGGACTTCCAGACCTGTGGACAAACACATAAAACGTCTCCTTTTTTTTCTTTCTTGATCCGCTTGTGTTTATGAATATGACTGGAAATGCAGTTATCCGCTTATTTCCGAAACTCAAGGGCTTCCTGCGAAACCCATTATTGAAAAACCAGAAACTGAAAAACAACTTCTTTTTTTGAGCTTTATTGAGCTTTAAGTGAAAATTTACAATTATAGTCTTTCATACAAAAATTTATACAAATTGTTATGTGACCCTAGTTGCTCTCCCTGTACTGTGACAGCACGCTCCTCCTTTCCAC
>NW_004443952.1:1050884-1079825 GCF_000243295.1 Trichechus manatus latirostris | reverse complement strand
AATCAGCAACTGCTCTATAACATTTTATTCTCATTCCTAGTCATTTCATGAATCAAGTTTTTCATTTTCCATTCTTGTGATTTGAGAACTCTATGTTAAAATATATAGGCTAACCAGTGTTTCTAGAACTTGAATAATATATAAACCCATTGCTGTTGAGTTGATCCCACTCATAGCGACCTGACAGGACAGTGTAGAACTGCCCCATAGGGTTTCCAAGGCTGTAATCTTTACAGAAGCAGACTGCCACATCTTTCTCCCATGGAGTGGCCAGTGGGTTTGAACCACTGACCTTTTGGTTAGCAGGGGAGCCCTTAACCATTATGTCACCAGGGCACCTTGAACAATATACAAATCCCCTGTAAAGTATGTCTCATGGACCATCCCAGCTCCCCCAGGTCCTCACATTGACTTAAGAAAATGAAGTCTTCTATAAAAACGTCTTTCAATTCTGAATTACCACTGACAGAGAAGCTTTGTCTGCAAAACTTATAAAAATAGAAGGAATTAAAAGCAAAAAACAATAAATCATCATAACTCAATGAGCCTCAAGAATATGTTTATAGACCCTGGAGTTTCTCCAGTTTGAGCAACACTAGACTAAACTATTAGAGCTAGAAATAAGCTAAGTCCACCTAGTCCAGCTTCCTTGTTGCACAGATGAGGAAACTGAGGCCCAGAGGGAAGAGTGGTTTGCTCAAGGTCACACAGTAATGTAGACTAGAACCTGAGTGGGGGGAACTTCTGGCTCTTGGTTCTTCTTGATTCTACTTTCCATGCTGAATTATCGTGATACTTGTCTATGTAATCACACTCTTTCCATATGATTCTCAACTTTCTATTTCATTTTTCGCTGGCTGGTTTATTTGAAGGAAGTAGATATAATATCCCTCCTCCTTTCCAAAAAACCTCTGTTTTCCTGAGGAATTTAATTTCCCAAAGCCATTAAAGCACCAAGTGTCCAAATTATTTCAAGAATCCGCAGCTTGTTTTCATCACTGATGAGGAAACAGTAAATGGGTGAACTGGTACAAAAAGACATGCTCTGGTCTATCTTTCTCTAGGAGATACTAAATCTCCCTCTATGAGCCACATGCCTTGAGGTGACCCTCCCAAACGAAAACTTTTCCCATAGCCAAACAAATGTCTTCCCTCTCACCTCATTCCGTCATTCATTATTCCTTCAACAAGTATTAATTGAGCACATATTGTGTGCCAAAGTCTTCCCAGTCAGGAAACTGAGTCTCAGAGAGAAAAAGTGACTTGCCCAAGGTCACAGAGCTTTACAAGGGGAAGTCCAGACACAATTAGAATAAAATGGCTCATTTTATTTGAATTCCTCAGGTTCTTAGAAGTAGAGTAAAGATCCCATGCGAAACCAGTCAATGGATCTGAAGGGAGACGTACACTTTAAAATAATAAACAAGAAACCATTTATAAGGAAAGAAAAATTGAAGGGCAGAAAGTAATGAATTACCATTGCAAGTCGGCACAAAGAGAAAAATTAGTTCATAAAAATGCATTTGGATAAATAATAGGTTATTTCATCATGTAAATATATCCCAAAAATAACTTTATTGAAACGAAAACATCTATCTCAGCCTAACCTATTCATCACGCTGACGTATATCTAAAATCCTAACAAATTTATGAAAATGTTGTATCCCGTAATCTTCCTGATCCAATGCAAATAAATGGTTATGCTTCAACTGCCTTATTACAAAATGATTAATCACAATTGCCAAAAGCAACCAAGAAGCTAATTTTGATTTCTCACGTTGTGGGTGGCATTTGGGGGGAGTCTCCAAGGACTATATCTCTGAGTATTGGACCTTCTGGAAGGAAGATCTTTTTCTTCTGCCTCCCCCTATCTAGGCCAACCTGGGGTAGAGTTATCATTTTCACTGACTACAGCTTTTTCCAGAAAATGATATTCAACAGCTTCTTATTGGACAGACTAAGTCAGGAGAGCAAAGAAGGAAACTAATATTCACTCTTGTCATTTTATTTATCCTCAAAATACTCCATGAAATTAACTATTACAATTGGCCGTAGATGGAGAAACTGAGATCCAAAAATTATCCAAACTCATGTAGAGATTGGTTTAGCAGAAGAGTGATCGACTTGTCCCGGTTTGCCTGGGACTTTCCTAGTTCTAGCTTTGAAAGTCCCATGTCCTGGGAATCACTCCCCTCAGTCCCAGGCAAACTGGGATGGTTGGTCACTGTCCCCAGTGATTTCAATTTGGGTTTACCTGATTTCAAAGTCCAGGGCTCTTTATACCTGTCCATCAATGCGTCTCCCATGAAATCTCAGGAGCTACACATTTTGGAGTGGGGGTAGTAGTAGTTCAGTGGTAGAATGCTCCCCTTCCATGCAGAAAACCCGAATTCAATTCCAGGCCAATGCACCTCATGCACAGCCACCGCCCATCTGTCACTGGAGGCTTGCGTGTTGCTACGATGCTTAACAGGTTTCAGCAAAGCTTCCAGACTAAGATGGACTAGAAAGAAAGGCCTGGTGATCTAGTTCTGAAAATCAGCAAATGAAAACCTGTGGATCACAACATGGTCCTATCTGCAAATGATCCTAGGGATGGCACATGACCGGGCAGTGTTTCAGTCCATTGTGGATGCGGTCGCCATGCATTGGGGGCCAACTCAACAGCAACTAACAACACCACCACCAATACATTGTGGTGGCAAAAGTCTTCGGGTTTGGAGATAGAGCACAGGGCTTGAATCTCCGTTCTGCCTCTAATCCCAGAAGCTGTGTGCCTTTGGGCAACGCTGTTAAGTCTCATGCCTTCTGTTTTCTCAACTGCAAAATAGAGGCCGAGGAAAGTGGAGATCATACTGAATTATCTCCACAGCTTCCGACAGCTCCAACATTCTGTATTCTACCTACTCGTTTGCTGGGCTTCATACAGACTATCCTGGGACTAAAGGGTAGAGGCAATAAAACCTCTTCCATTTCTGTTTAACATCTTGTTCAATTACCTTTATAATTAGAGAAAAAAAAATTTTATTTACTTTAGAAATCCTGTTCGTTTTTCCATTTTTAAAAGGGTTTGTTTTGGAAGAGAAAGTGGCTCAAGTAGGAAAAAAAGTTTCTGGCTAAAACTGTGAATTTTGTAATGGCAAGCTCTTTTAAAGGCAAGAGAGCAGACAGTGAAAGGCTGGTTGCTAAGGAGACAATTGTATTTAAATTATCAGCTCACAATAGAGCCAGCAAAGATATTGATTGGATGTGAGAGAGGAAAATTATTTTCTTCAAACTGGGTAAAAACTGAGGGTCTAACTAGAGGCTCACCCATCCTAGGGTGGAGAGAGACTCCCCATGGGGTCGCACTGTTTTTCTTTTTTTAATTGGAGATGCTAAGAACTGAAAAAAAGGATGCTTGCTTTATGTTTTGCGTAATAGTCTCTCCCTCAACATAGTTGAAACTGGGAGAAATGAATACACAGGGAAGGGAAATTTGTTGGACTCACTAAGAAAATTAAAGGTTTAAAGTTTTCCTAGCAACCTTGAAGCCAGTACATATGGAAAACTAACAATAGCAGAAATGCTTATATACTACTTTTTACCCAGGTTCAATTCCCAGGCAATGCACCTCAAGCACAGAAGTCACCGTCTGTCAGGGGAGGCTTGCATGTTGCTATGATGTGAATAGGTTTCAGTGGATCCTCCAGTCTAAGAAGGACTAGAAGAAAGACCTGGCAATCTACTTCTGAAAACCCACCAATGAATACCCTATGGATCCTAATGGTCTGAGCCCCAACCGATCACAAGATGGCATAGGACCAGGTGGCGTTTCGTTCCGTTGTGCATTGGGTTGCCGTGAGCTGGGGATCGCCATGAGTCAGGAACAGCTAACAACAACAGCACGTGTAATTCCCAATGACACTTAATTCCTGTTGTTAGCATGTGTAAGCCTCACAATAACCCCGTGAGGTTATGATTATGATTCCCATTTTACAGGCAAGGAAACTGAGAAGGACTAAACAAGTTGCTTAAGGTCACACATCTAGTAAGTAGCAGAGCTAGGATTTGAACACAGGCAGCCTGGCACCAGAATCTACACTTGTCACCTCTCCTTCACACAGCTGATCCAAGCTCTTGAGTCCACACTGCCACAACAACATTATAGCCTAAGGACAAACTCCAGAAAAAGTGTCTTCAAGTAAAGATGTCAACTAGAGATAGGAAGATATGCATTACTCAAGCCTGGGATTTGATTAAGCCACAACTGATAACATTTCAGGACTAGAGATAATTCAACACATTGTATCTAGATGTGAGAAGCCCTGGAGGTGCAATGGTTAAGCATTTGGCTGCTAACCGAAAGGTAGGCAGTTTAAACCCACCAGCGGCTCCATGGGAGAAAAGACCTGCCAATCTGCTCCTGTAAAGATTATATAGCCCAGGAAACCCTACGGGGCAGTTCTACTCTGTCCTATAGGGGCGCTATGAGTCAGAATAGACTCCACGGCGTACAACAACAACATTTAGATGTGAAACCAAAAAACCGAACCAAACCCGTTGCTGTTAATTCCAACTCACAGCAGGCCTATAGGACGGAGTAGAACTGCCCCATAGGGTTTCCAAGGAGCGGCTGGTGGATTCCAGCTGCAGCTCTTTGGTTAGCAGCCAAACGCTTAACCACTGCACCACCAGAACCCCAGATGTGAAACCAGTCTCTTTAAATCTCGTGGTAAAGGAAGATTATTTTCATCTATTGTTTGATTTAGGGGTTGCTTGATAGCAAAAGGACAGACACTGTCCCTGAGCTAGGGCACCTGACACAGGGAGGTTCCGGGAACAGAAACCACTGCCACTGATCCTCCCCCTAGGCCGCTTGGTTTCTGCTTCTTGCTGTGCCCTCCCTCTCAGCCAGGTTCCTCTGCTTGCCCCCAGCCCAACGTGACTCTCAGCTCCATGTCCATAACACTTACCCTCCAGTGCTCACCCCTGGGTCTTTTTGTTCAAATTGTCTGAAGAGAGAAGTGGTTATAGCTCAGCCAGTAAGGGGGTCAGAAGACAGTCCTGGTTCAAACACCTGTGAGATCTTGAGTAGAGGTGGGGGCTCAAGGCAGAGAGGTCCTGTGTCTGCCCTTTACTGGGGCTGTTATTTAATGCTTATGCTCAGGTGTGTTAATACTTGCTTCTGTCGCTGAAATGGTGAGTTGAGCCACGATACCTGCATCGCTGACCTTAGATTCGATTTGTGCTACTGTTTCAGATAAGTTTAAGTCCTTGCTGGCAATCGATCAATCAGTCAGCTTTTAATTACCCCTCTGAACCATGAATAAAAGTCAAGCAAATAAACAGGCCCTATCTCAAGAAATAAAAGATTAGAAATATTATGTGAACTTACAGTGTCATAGGTAACCACCAGAAAGAACTCATTTCTTAACTTAAAAGTCCATTAAAGGAGGACTGGTTAAATAAATTAAGATACATCCGCTTGACAAAATATCATCCAGCCACTAAAAAGGATGTGGTAGATCCAAAGGTACAACTTGGAATGTTGGTTAGGATGTAATCGGTGAGAAAGCAAAAGCGGCCAACAGCGTGTTTTAGAGAAAAGAAAGTTTTGAAAGTGTACTGAACAGAGCGCTTCTGAAGGGTGCAGAAGAAGCAGGCATGAGTGGTTGCTTTTGCAGAGGAAGATTTTGTAATTGGGGGTGAGGGGGTGAGAGGGAAAGAGGCTTACTCTTTACTACTCCCATTTTTTATCATTTACATGTATTATGTTTTAAAAATGAATTTTCCACCATTGACTGTATTTATATATTTATGTGTATGTATGTATGCCTGTATGTATATATAAATGTATGTATATGTACGTATATAATACATATCCTAAGTGTTGTGTGTATATAAACATGCAAATGTGTGCATGTGTGCGTGCGTGCGTGCGTGTGTGTGTGTGTGTGTGTGTGTGTGTGTGTGTGTGTGTGTGTATCTCCAGTGCTCTGAAAGTGCCCTTTCCCTTGTAGATCCCTCAGGAAAGCGAAGCATCTCTGGGATCCCTTCTCTAACCTGCAGTTTTCTGCTCAGATCTTACATCTGATTTTATAAAGCCCCTTGTGGTTTACAAGGTGCTTTCACATCTATCTGACCCTCAAAACAACCTTCTTGAGGGGAGTAACCTGGGTATCATTCTCCCCATTTCACAGATGGATGTTGATGAAACCACAAGACCAGTGAGTCCAGGTCTTTCAGATCCCAGCCCCATGCTCTTTCCACTTGATCAGGCAGGCTGTTGAGTGGGATCTTCAATGCGCTCATCCCTGGAGGCTTAGTCTCCTCCAAAAAGCTTTCCCAGATCTCTCCCCTGCACTCCTCCAGAACACCGTCCCTCACCCCTGTTCTCCCCTCTTCCCCAGAAATTACCAGAATAGTGGGAACTGTGTCTACTTCCTTGTTTGATCCACCTCCCCAACTCCAAACGTGGGCTCCTAGTCCAGCCCCTCCCTCTCACTCCCCTGTCTACCCACGCCCAGTGCCATCCCTGGCGCACAGAGCATGCTCAGTAAATGTTGGTCAAATAAATGATTCAGTGAATGATCACCAGAGCCCAGTGGCTTCTATGATTTGAGTTATTGCATTTTTTTCCCCATCTAGAAAGAAAAGCTCCCAGATGACCCCTTGGCTATGTTCAGATAGTGTAAATAATTGATCATAAAGATGAAACACACAGGCTGGACAGAAACCAGGGAACCTATCAATATCGAAGGAATAAATCTCTGCTCTCAGTGACCCCAGCGTCTGACT
The DNA here is from genome assembly GCF_000243295.1 of Trichechus manatus latirostris. NCBI lineage: Eukaryota > Metazoa > Chordata > Mammalia > Sirenia > Trichechidae > Trichechus > Trichechus manatus. The sequence continues at coordinate 1,073,045 of NW_004443952.1, read as the reverse complement.
TGGCTTTCCAAGGCCATTTAACTATCACTGCAGCTCAGGCATTAGTTGGAATAAAGTGTTTGTGTTTGTTTGTTATCATTTCTTAGTAAAACTAATTAAGGAACTAATTGATTGTTTTGTTGTTCTACTAATTAACTCCATATGGTGCCCATTTCCATAGAGATAGACTATGAGTTATGGGAAGAACTCTGATCCAACGTGTCGTTTCTGGGTTTGGGGACAATCCTTTAGAATTAAGTATCCTTTCCAATCTCATTTCCCTTCATTGCCGCAGCCATATCCTTGGCCTTCCCGGTTCCTTGAGGATGGGAGTACAGCGCCTGCCAACACCAGCCAGGAGAGAGCTGGAAAGAGCCAAGAGCATCAATGCAGGGAGAAAGCCCTGGGCTAACATAATGATTATTACAGAAACCACCATTTTTAGCACCTACTATGTACCTAGAGGGGCTCTGGTGGCACAGGGGTTAAGTGTTCAGCTGCTAACCAAAAGGTCGGCAGTTCGAATCCACCAGCCACTCCTTGGAAACTCTATGGGGCAGTTCTACTATGTCCTATAGGATCGCTATGAGTCGGAATCGACTCAATGGCAGCAGGTTTGGGTTTTTTGGTAAGTACCTAGAATTATGCCAAACACCGTACACACATTATCCCAAATCCTTCCAATGACCAAGGCATGCATTAGTGGCCTCATTCTGCAGAGAAAGAAACTGAGTTCTGAGTCATTTGCATATAGTAACATAACTAATTTGTTCATTCATTCATTCATTCAACAAATATTTACTGAGCACCCAGTAGGTGCCAGGCACAGCTCTAGGCTCTGGGAATAGCTCTGAATCAGACCGATAAGACCCCTCCCTTGTGGAGTTTATTTTCTAAAAGCGAGAGACAGATAATAAATATGAAAACAGATAAATGACAAGGGCCAGAAAGAAAATAAGTCCAGGTGATGAAAGAGAACAATGGGGCTGCTATTGTAAATCAGTTGGTTAGGGAAGGCTTCTGTGAGCAGTGATATTTGAGCTGGAATCTGAAAATTCCAGCAATCCTTGTGAATATCTCAGGTAAGAACTTTCTGGACAAAGGGAACAGCAAGTAGAAAGCTGAGGCAGGAAGGAGTTGGCTGTGTCTCAGAAATGGGAGGAAGTCCAGGCTAACAGAGCCAGGGGAGGAGGAAATGAGACATGAGGTCAGAGAGGAGAAGAAAGTCAGGTCGTATGGGCCTTCACCATCTTGGTAGAATTTAGATTCTATCTTATGTGAAGGTTTTGGTCTACCTGACTCTGCACCCAGTTGAGTACAAATCGATTGTGTTACCTAGGGACCTTCGATGATAGGAGACCTGGCCTCAATTTTGACTTTGCCCCTCACTCTGTAAAGTCATCACCCTCCCACACCCAGGCCTCAGTTTCTTCATCTATAAAATGAAAAGATGGGACCAGGAAATTCCAGAAGACACCACTGAATTCTAGAAGTGGGTAAACATGCTGTCCTTTGTGCCACTTTGAGTTCCAACAGTTCTTGAGATTTTTGGAGAATCATGAGTAGTTAACATGGGAGGAGGTGTCTCCCATCCATTCCCCCTCCGCCTGCCCCAAGTGCTCAGGTCAGCCTCGTGTTCACCTCAAATGCAGCTCTTCACCCAAATTTTCCAGAGTCCCCTCCTTGCCCTCTCCCCACCAGCCCATCTCTAACCTTTCCAATTGTTTATTTCCTCTGATGTTGTCTGGAGCTCCAGGATAATTGTTGCAGGAGAAGCAATCAACTCAGCCTTCAACAAGTCATCGAGACAGACAGGCAAGCAGGGATATTAGGCTGTCAATTCTCAGGCCCTTCCAAATGTTAGAACAATTTTGGTGAATTACAAGCAATAGAAAATCACTTTGGGTGCTCATTAGGCAAGAGGCAGGAGCGATGATGAATGCTTGGAGCAGAGGCAGAAGCAGGCTTTCCCTGCGTCACAAAGCCTACCTTCTGGCATCTTCCGGGGATGAGTTACTTAACCCTCACTCTTCTGGAGAAAGCCCAAGGAGCCTGCAAGGTGTGGTGAGTGTAGATAATCCCTCCAGGTCCTGGACAATTCATTGTGCAGTTTTGGAGCACCAACTGTTTATGTTGGGTCCCAGAAGTGAGCAAGACATACTACAGTGAGGGAGTCACCAAACCAAACCTGTTGCCATCGAGTCGGTTCTGACTCATAGCTATGCTATAGGAGAGGGTAGAACTGCCCCATAGGGTTTTCTTTATGGAAGCAGACTGCCACAATTTTCTGTACCACCGACCTTTTGGTTAGCAGCTGAGAGCTTAACCACTGCATCACCAGGGCTCCGGTTAGTGAGAAAGTAGCACATAGAAATACCATGAAATTGAGAACAGATAGGATGACGGGAGCAAGGAGAGTGTCATGGATTGAATCGTGTCCCCCAAAAAATGTGTGTAGCAACTTGGCTGGGTCATGATTCCCAGTATTGTATGATTGTGTTATCTGATGTGATTTCCTTTTGTGTTGTGAACTCTACCACTATGATGAGATTACATGTGATCTCCTCATGTGTTGTAAATTCTGTCACTGTGATGAGGTTATACTGATGAGGTTGACAAGATTAGTGTCTTAATGCATGGGAACCTCGTACCACCAAGAAAGCAGTGCCAGGAGCAGAGCACGTCCTTTGGACCTGAGGTTCCTGTGCAGAGAAGCTCCCAGACCAAGGGAAGACTGATGATGTGGACTTTCCTCCAGAGCCGATGGTGAAAGCGTTCCCCTGGAGCTGATGCCCTGAATTTGGACTTGTAGCCTACTGGACTGTGAGAGAATAAATTTCTCTTTGTAAAGCCATCCACTTGTGGTATTTCTGTTGGAGCAGCACTAGATGACTAAGACAGAGAGAGAGACTGATTCTGACCATGACTGAGGGGTAAGGCAGCCTCATAGAAGTGGAATTTGAGTGGGGCCTTGAAGTATAAGTAGAACATTAAAATACACCCTTATTGTTGTTGTTAGCCTACTTCAAGTCAGCTCCAACTCATGGCAACCCCATGTACAAAAGAATGAAAGTTGCCCGGTCTTGTGCCATCTTTACAATCATCGGTACACCCAAGTCCATTGTAGCAGCTATTGTGTTGTGCCTTCCAATTTAGGGGGCTCATCTTCCAACAATGTATCAGACAATATTCTGTTGTGATCCATAAGCTTTTCACTGGTTAATTTTTGGAAGTAGATCACTAGGCCTTTCTTCCTAGTCCATCTTAGTCTGGAAGCTCCACTGAAACCTGTTCACCATGGGTGAACCTACTGGTATTTGAAATACCAATGGCATAGCTTCCAGCACCATAGCAACATGCAAGCCACCATAGCACAACAAACTGACAGATGGGTGATGTTAAATATACCCTTTAAAAAAAGCCCGTTGCTATTGAGTTGATTCCAACTCATAGTGACCCTCTAGGACAGAGTAGAACTGCCCATAGGGCTTCCAAGGAGCAGCTGGTGGATTCAAACTGCTGACCTTTCGGTTAACAGCTGAGCTCTTAACCACTGTGCCACCAGGGCTCCAAATATACCCTTACTCCATCATTAATAATAATAAGAATAAGCAACTCCAGCTTGCAGGGGGATGGAAAGGTGGTGAGGAGTGAGGGAAGGTCTGGAAGTCAGGCACCACCTGACACATAGAGATGAATGTAAAACAATGTTTTCACTTTGATCCCAAAGGCAACTGCCTATGCCCCAGATGTAAGAAATACAGGTGAAGAGAAGTTTATATGAAAAAGATTTAAAAGTAGGAGATAGGCTGCAAGCTCTGTAAAAGCTAGCCCTAAATTAAACCTAGGTTTGTTACAGTTATCCCAAGTGCAGACAGTCAGATGTACGGCCAAGATCTAATAGAGGCATCTTTTTGAGCTGGAATAAGGAACAGGAAGTTGAGATGCATGGACTGGTGACCCATGCAAGCACCCAGGCTTTCGAGTCAGATAAGCATTGGTTCAAGCCCTGGAGCATTTAGTAGCTGTGCAAACTAGGGCAAGTTATCTTGCTTCTCTAAGCCTTAGTCTCCTCAACTGGAAAAGTTATTGGGAAAACTAGAGAAAACAGATGTAAAACAACTGATCGAGAGCCTAGTTTCAAATAGGTTCTCAAAATGTAGTAGCCATTGATGATGAAGGTGATGGTGATGATGATGATCATGATCATGATGATATGAAGGTGATGATGATGATGATCATGAAGGTGACGATGATGATGATAAAGGTGATGATGATAATGGTGGTGGTGGTGGTGATGATGACAAATAAGATGATACTGTTGTTAGCTGCCATCAAGTTGTCCCTTGACTCAGGTTGACCCCGTGCGTGTAATGAAACAAAATGCTGCCCAGACCTGTGCCATCCCCATGATTGGTTGCAGATAGAACAAAGATGATAATGGTGGCCTTTAAGTAAGCCAGGCTGTGATAACACTTTCTCACCAGACCCTATAGGCCTTGAGAGATGAAAAATAAGCCTCCAGGTAGGCAGGAAGAAGAACTGTTGCAGCTGTGGGCCTCTAAGAACAAAAATAATTTATTTCACAGTTGGCTTAGGCTGGACCTGGGGACTTTTTCCGGGTCCCCGCGGTGGACAGCATGGTGCTAAGTACTTTCACATTTATCATCCCATTTCAGCCCCACGACAGCCTGTGAGAAAGGGATGGACAGTGCTCCTGACAGAGGGCACAGTCTGTGCAAAGGCCCTGAAGGGGAGGAGTTAGGTGACTGGGGAGTGAAAATCATAGAGGAGAGTGGAGCGAGATAAGGCTAAACAGAGTCAATGAACCAACATCTATAAAGCACCTAGAACAGTGTCTAGCATAATAAATGCTCAGTAAACATAGATTCCACGTCATCCTTGTGATTATGAAAGACTCTATAGTACCAAGATGGAGAAGGTGCTGCTGTAGGAGTGAGAGAGCTCTCTGTCACTGGACGCATCCAAGCAATGGTCATCAGATCTTTTAGGGGGCTTCAGAAGAGCACTTTTAAGCATTGGATTGGGGCAAGGCTTGGATCTCTGAGGTCTGGGAACCATTTCAACATTTACTCCCTATGAGTTAGTGAACTGGGAGGAAGGAGTGCAGGAGCCAGGGAGACACACTGGGTGCCTTTAAAAGTCTTCTGCATGTGTAGACCCCACTTCCGCCAGGCATTGGCCATTACCCTCTGTCTGGGCTAGAGGTGAATTCTGCCAGAGGCATCCAGTCCAACCCTGGGCGTAAATGCCCCAGAAAGACAGGCTTTCTCTCTGTGCATCAATCCCTTTTGAACTTGTCCTGTCTCCTTTGTTCTCTCATTTTAATGATTCCATTCTCTCCACCGCCCCCCTTGACAGCCACTGTGGATCAACCCCCACAGCAGGGAGCCCTTTAATTGGCAGCATCGTTGCCAACGCTCAGCCTAGCAAGTGGAGAGGCATTTAGTGGTGTTTGTTCTGTGTGGGGGGAAGAAGGGGGAGTTCTTCAAAACCAAGGAGTGCAGTAGCTTGTTCAACACGATTTGAAGGTGACAAATTGGACCTGATTTTTTTGTCATTTTTTTCCCCTGCTGGTTCTTCTGACAAGTGGCCACTGCTGAGATTGCAGGAGGAAACAGAATCGCTTTCGCCAGCAGCCCCTGCCTTCCTTCCCGCCACCTCCTCTCCCTCTCTCCCTTCCCCCGCCTCCCACCACAAGGCCAGCCTCTGGGAATTCAGGGGCCCAGGCTGCTGAGATCTAGAAAGATCTGGAAAGAAGGCCGTATGCAACCACTGACTTAAGGGTAGCTGTGGGGCCTGAGGATGGGGCTCTGAAAACCCTCTTCCTGATTCCCTCACTCACTTCTCATGTTATTAATTCATTTCACGAGAATTTATTGAATACTTCCTGTGTGCCAGGGCATTGAACTAGGATACATCAGTGAGCAAAACTGACAAAAACCCCGCCCTCATGGATAAGACGGGGGACATAGACCATAAACAGTACACATAATAAACCATCAAATTGTGTATTTTAGAAGGTGTTGAGTCCTATGTGGGGTGGGGGGACAAGCAGAGGAGAAAAATCGTGACTGAGAGTGCAGAGTGGGAGTGGAGGGATTGCAGTTTTCAGCAAGGTGAACATGATAGTCCTTACCGATACAGTGATGACCAAGGAAAGCCCTGAGTGGATTCACTCACTCATTTTCCCATTTGTTCACTCATTCCTCCATTCAAACATTCATTTATTCAGTCACTGACTCATTTGCACACTCACTCATTCCTCCATTCAGGTATCCATTCATTCACTTACTGACTAAATCACTCATTCCCCCAATCACTCATTCTTCCATTCACTCATTCACTCCCTACTCCCCATTTGTTTGTTCACCCCGTTTCACACATCCATTCTTGAGCTCACTCACCTATTAGTGTCTCAGGCACTGAGCCCTTTTCATTTCATTCCACAAACAGGCCCTCTCTCTTCTGGACTTCTGTCTCGCTGGTTCTCATAGCCTGAAATGTCTCTTCTGTTCATCTCCATCTTGGTGTAGATATCACCCACTCCAAGAGGCATCCCTGACCTACTGTCTACATTAAGGGTTCCAGCTCTGGGATCCCACAGTCCTGTTCTTATCACAACGTTCTTCCCAGCACTCAGTTTTCAGCCTGATGCCCATAGGACCATGAGCTCCTTGAGTTTGGGACAGTGAATTATCCCCGTACCTGGCATTATACTTGGCACACAGAGGATGCTCAGTATATACTTGTAAAGTCAGTTAACTGTTAGGAGCAGAGTCTTGTGGGCGGAGAATTAGAAGGAGAATCCAGAACTGCTGATGGCTGCCCAACCAGGGACACCCTCTACAGGGAAGGGGAGGAGACAGTCTGAATAAGCTTATCTGAATAAGCTTCCCACTGACCCTGTGAGGCAGGCGTTTTTTTCATTGTTGTTGTACTTTAGATGAAGGTTTACAGAACAAATAGTTTCTCATTAAACAGTCAGTACACATATTGTGTGGCAGGCATTTTTAGCTCCACTTTACAGATAAGGACACTGAGGCACAAACAGGTTCAACGCCTTGCCAAAGAGCCCATGGACAATAAGTAACTGAGCTAGCATTCCTCCCACGCGTGTCGTGCTGCACCGCTGAGCTGCCTGCCTAAAAACAAGAGAAGTCTCTCTGGCCAGTTTGAGAATGTGCCCGGACCTCTGGGGCCACATTCTGTCGTCCTGGGCCCCCACCTTAGCTACCTGCTGCTGGCCAATATAAGATTATTTTCCTGATTCTGCATTTAAATGGGGCCAGACCTCCCCAAGACTACTGAGCCCTGGCCTCAGACCTTTTAACTGGTAATTACTCTGCAGCCACAGTGTGAGATCATCCATTAACCTGCGGCCAAAGTGCGCCCTGCTAATCAGCCAGGCTCCGATTCCATCAAGCAGCTGGGCTGATTGCAGCCCTTCATCACCGAGGGGACGGGTACAATCAGACTGACCAGCCCTCCTCCAAGGCGGAAGGGGGAAAGAAAGTCTTATTAGAAAGGGGCTGACATTTGGCAGCCTCTGCAAGGACAGGTTGCCATAGGCAGTGTCTCAGCCAAGACCTGTTTAATAACCATGAAAGACCAAAGGAGGAGGAGGGGCTTGGGTCAAGCAGACCAGATGCAGCATAAGACAAAGAGAAAGGACAAGAAAAGGAAGGGAACTTTTTGAGCACCTAAGATGGACCAAGGACTGTGCTGGGTTCTTCACTTAGATTGCCTCCGTCGTTTTTTGCTGCCCTCAAGTCAGCTCCAACTCATGGTGACCTTACGTGTAACAGAACAAAATGTTGCCTGGCCCTGCACCATCTTCATGATCGTTGGTATGTTTGAAGGAGTTCTCCCCAGTAGTATTCTTTCAACCTGGGGAGCTCATCTTCCAGCACTATATCAGACAATATTCTTTGCGATCCATATAGTGTTTTCATTGGCTAATTTTAGGAAGTAGATTTCCAGGCCTTTCTTATTAGTCTATCTTAGTCTGGAAGCTCTGCTGAAACCTGTCAACCATGGGTGACCCTGCTGATATTTGAAATACCTCTGGTATAACTTCCAGCATCATAGCAACATGCAAGCCATCACAGTATGATAAACTGACAGACAGATGGTGGTATATTGCCTCTAAATCCCCCCAACAATGCTACAAGGAAGATATTGTTGATCCCCCTGAACTGAGGTTCAGAGAAGTTAGGTAACTTTCCAAGGTCATGTAGCTGGTAAGTGGCAGAGCTAAGAATTGACGATATACCTTTCTGTCTCCAAAGTCTGTTCGCTTTCCACCAGTCACAGGTGTCTAGCTTTCAGGCTGTCTGATTTCCCTGCATTAGGGATGACAAAGCAGTTGATACTTAGGTGGAAACGAATGTGCAATGCCCACCCTAGCAACATTTGCATTTGAAGAGAACTGTGATTAATCGGAAGAAGTGGCTCAATAATAGTAGCGTTTCAGGCACTGTGTTAGAGTACTGGGGGAGTTGTATCAGCCAGGAGGACACTTACCGTCTCTCTGGGTCCCTGCTTTTAATAATCTCTGTCCTCCCCATTTTCTTTAATCACTCTGACCATGAAAAAGAACAGCAAAGAAAGCATAAAACATTGTAGACATTTTTGCCAAATTCTTTGGACAAAGAATATAAATTAGGGGTACAACATTCCTGGGAACAAAAGCAGGAAATACCCACCTTGGAGCTAATGAGCCCATCCTGGGAAGGAGACTCCAATTGCAAAGAGAAGAAGAGAACAGTCTAGAAAGGGGCAGTGCCACCCCATGCCCAACATGAGATAAGCAGGTAATGTCATTCCATCACCCATGCTGACCTGGTGGTCTGGAACCTAAAAATAGGTGAAAGGGCAAATGCAAAGGGCTCCAGATAGGTGATCCCAGCAGCTCCCATGACCAAGAGGATTCCTAACTTTGTCCCACCGCCCCCTATATCTAATCTATACACCCTGCCCCCATTTATCCATTTTTCTCCACTCCGGAACAATCAGCATCATCCAAGCCACCATCTTCTCTTACCTGGACTGATATACAAGTGGTCTTCCTGCTTCCAGTCTTTCCTCCTAAAATCTATTCTTCCCAAAGCAGCAAAAGTGATCTTTCCAAAGAATAAATCAGTTCATCATTCCCTTGTTTGCAATTCTAGGATAAAAGCAAAACTCCCTGTCAAAATCGACACAGTCCTGCATGCTCAGGCCACAGAAGGCTTCTCTGACTTCACTCCCCCCACCCCCACTACCATCCAATATCACTCACCTTCTTTCAATTACCTCATGTACCTTCCAAGCTGTCCTCCACCACACGGCCATAGCTATCCTCCACAAACACAAGGCAGTTCTCATCAATGACTCCCAGCTGCTGATGGGATAAAATCCCTCCTCCAAGTGGCCTCTAAAGGCCTCCAGTATCTGACCCCTGGAGATTTCTTCCACTTCATCTCTTCCCATTCATCATGCCCCAGCCCACATCCTACTCCAGCTCCACTGAACTTCTCCTGTTTCCTCATTTGCCAATCTCTTCCTGGGCATTGGTTTTTGTAGATCTCATCCCACTGCCTCTTGCTCATCCTGAATTCAGTGCTCAGCATAATGTCACTTCCTTGAGGCCACTTCTTATACTTTCCCTTTCATAAGACTCAAAGTACTTTATTATAATAACTCAATGTCCCCTGCCCCAAAGGACTCTAAACTCGAGGACCAGTGCCAAGGCTTCTTGCTCACCAGTGTATCTCCTTTCTCCAGTACCTGTCACAGAGGAGGTGTTTGATCTTAATTGAATGAGCGAGTGAACAAATGATTCTGAAACTCTAGATCCCTTAGAGAGGCCTTTTATTTCTTAGTGGGAAGTAGGGTCTTTCAAGCTCTTTGCAAACCACACAGGGGCTTGCTTTGCCGTGGCCAGGACACCTGGGTGGGACTGCTCTGTAGCCCCTAGTTTGCCCAGGCCATTGCCCTCTGCAAGCCAGGCAACAATTCTACTGTTGTGACAGGGGAACCAAGAAATTGCCAGAGAGCTTCCTAGGTCACGCAAACGGTTAAGTAATGGGCTACTAGCCAAAAGGTTGGAAGTTCGAACCCACCCAGAGGTACCTCAGAAGAGAGGCCTGGTGATCTGCTTCTGAAAGATAACAGCCTTGAAAACTCTATGGAACAGTTATACTATGTATTCATTGGGTTGACATGAGTCAGAACTGACTCAGCAGCAACTAACAACAACCGAGACCTGGTCAGCCTTTAACTCCCTCCCTCCAGAATAAAGTTACCAAAGAATTTACAATTTCCTTATTCTCTCGGTCTTTTTATTTAAACCACAACTTGTTTTCAAGACTTAGTAAGCACTGTTGAAAGAAAATAAATTCTAAGCAAGTAAGTAAGCACTTTTTTTAGTGGCCACAAAGAGCAAATCGAAGCAGAGACTAGATATGGTTTTAGAGTCAAATCAACCTGAATTTGAATTCCAGCACTATGTCTTCCTAGCTGTGTGACTTTGGGTGAATCACTCCACTTCTCTGACTCTCAATTTTACCATCTGTGAAAAGGGTTAGTGACGTCTTTCTTGAAAGGTTGCTGTGAGAACTGAGATAAGCTACATGGTGCACCCGGCCACAGTAGGTGCTCAAAAAGCGATCATTGTCATTGGTGAATAGATCATGAGCTTCGGGCTTCGCTCAGGCCCCACCTGGCTGTGTGACCCTGGGTACGTAGCCTTTCCCACTCCCCTCTTCTCCGGAGTCTCACCTGTGTTGCTTCCCTTCCCATACACATCACAGCAGGTCACCATCCTCCCCCAATGGACCTTCTGTAAGTCCTACAGGACCCTGATCTTAAGATTGCATGGCTAGATTACAGAATCCATTCTACATGTCCTGCCATTTACTAAAACATCTCAATGATGCCCATGGCCTCAGCATGTTTTGGCAACCTCATGGAGGAGGATCCCCCAGCTCTGGCTCCTCTTTTACATTTTAACTATATATATGTATGTGTTTAAAGTTGCCATTGAGTTTATCCCGATTCATGGTAACCTTGTGTATGTCAATAGAATTCTGCTCTTTAGGGTTTTCAATGACTGATATTTTTGGAAGTAGATTGCCAGGCCTTTCTTTCAAGGCACCTCTAGGTGGACTTGAACTTCCAACATTTCAGTAGGCAGTCAAGCATATTAACTGTTTGCACCACCCAGGGCTTCCATTTTAATTATAAATCCCGTTAATTTGGGTCAACAAACATTCACTGAGCACCTACTCTGTGACAGTCCTGAACTGAGGAATAAAGGATGACCAACTTGTGGTCCCCAAGAACCCAGAGCCTGGGGGAGGATTCATTCAAGACTGGATTTTACCCTTTCTTAATAGGTTCAGGGGCCCAACAGGAAACCAACGACATAGTCAACCAGGGTAACTGAGATGAGTTTAATAAAGTGTCTTAGTTACAAAGGCAAGGGCAAGGTTAGGGAAAACCAACAAAGGGCAGTGAATTATTCTGGAGCTACCACTCTTAGGCCTGAGGGGGTAAAGGCAGAAGGAATTACAGAACCCAGAGAGAGTGGCTGCAGCTTAGGAAGGACTTTTCTGGGGAGGAGGAGAAGGGAAAGAAATTACCCTGACCTGTCTCTCCTCCCACCCTCTGATCTCCTGCTGATCCTTCCCATAAACAAAACCCAAGAGGAAACCAAAATACAGGAGAACCCATTGATGCAATCCCTCTAAGTTGGTTTCCCAGGACACAGAGCAGTGGGGATTTGGGGGGAGGTGTGAAGAGAGGATCTGGAGGGGCAAAGGGACACATCCAGCACACCTACCTGCTATGGAGAGCTGGACATGACCCTGGAAAGGACATGACCTTCACCCTTTCCCCCATGAAATTCCCTCCTATTAGCCTGAGTTGTTATTTCCAGAAATGTGTCCAGGGGAGTGGGGAGCGCTGGTGGTGCAGTGGTTAAGAACTCAGCTGCTAACAAAAAGGTCAAGAGTTCGAATCCACCAACCACTCCTTGGAAACCCTATGGGGCAGTTCTACTCTGTCCTATAGGGTCGGTATGATTCGGAATTGACTCGGTGGCAACAGGTTCAGGTTTTTTGGTTTGTCGCAGAGGGGAGTTCAAGTCACAAAATGCTGTTATTAAAACACTCTGAAAGTCTCCAAGGCCCTGTCGAAATTCTCTCCCTCTCCCCAGCTCTCCTGGTGGCATTGTAGGATTACTATGCCTCATATTTATCTGTCTCCAAAACATTAAACCATCCCTGGAAAAGGCCACTGTTTCCCGAAGGAGAAGAGCCCATTTATGCTTGTTCCCTCAAGAAACTGACTTCTCAGAAAAAGTGTACAGGTTGATTTCCTCCTGGCTTGGGAGGAAGTTGATGTTTTCCATGGAAGGAGAGGAGCATGTGTATATCTTCAACATTAACACACCCCACAGTTCTGTTTGAATGGAGTGTTGAGAAAGCCAACAGCAACAAGAGTATTAGCAATACCAATAACTGACACTTACTGAACACTTACCTACTATGTACTTGACACTAAGTTTTAAGTACTACACACAAATAATCTGATGATTGTCACACCCCCATGTGGTAGCTCCTATTAGTAACCCCATTTTACAGGTGATGAAATTGAGTCACAGAAAGTTTAAGTGACCCCACAATGATCCCACAACTAACAAAAGGCAGAGTTAAAATTGGACTGAAGTTTAGGTCCCTCTCTAAAGCAGTGGTTGTCAACTAGGAGTGATTTTGCCCCTCAGGGGACATTTGACAATGACTGGAGACATTTTTGATTGTCATGACTTGGGGGAGGAGGGGTTGCTAATGGCATCTAATGGGTAGAGCCCTAGACATCCTACAATGCAAAGAATTCTCTGGCCCAAAATATCAACAGTGCTGAGGATGAGAAACTCAGCTTTAAAGTCTACCTTTGGGTCCCATGCATCCCATCCAATCATCATCAGTCCTCAGCTGGGGAAAAGTTCAATAGAAAAATGTGGTCCTAGATCATGCAATACCTAGAGTAATCCTTGCTGAAAATGTTGGTCTTTGGCCTAATAGCACTGTAAAGCCACTGAAGAATTCTAAACAGGGAAGAGATGTGGTCAATTTAAATTTTAAGCAGACAGCTCTGCTGCTGTGTGGAAAATGGATTGGAGGGCAACAAGGGAGACCAGTGAGGAGGTTGTTGTGATAACCCAGGTGGATGATGATGGTGGAGAAATAGTGACGGGGGGAAGGAGACAAGTCAATGGATTGAGAGCTAGAAGGAGGTAACACTGACAGGACTTGGTAAGGAGAAGACAACACCAGGCTTCTGACCTGAAAGACAAGTTGGACATGGAGTCATTCATTTTACTTTATAAGCCTCCTCACTCTTTCTCTATCTTCCTATAAATATCTGTTTATTAGTAATCAGGTGTGTGTTTCTAACAAGGGGAACAGCATCTGCAAAGTTGCTAGGAAGAGAAGAGGTCAGGAACCATTCTCAGGGCTTTACCATATGATCATGCAGGATGTCTACAATGTGAATGGTGCCACCTAAGGTGGAGATGCCCTCCTGGCAAGCTGTGTATTCCAGGTTGTCAGACTTTCTGGCCTGAAGGCTTGACTCTGGGTTGACCAGAACATGGGAAGGCCTAAGTCCCCAGCTTTGGGAATAAAACTAGCAAGAGTAAGTTCAGTCTATACAACAGAAGACTTCACTGAACATGGCAAGCCACTCCCTCCAGCTCTCTAGCAAGCCTCTCCTATCACAGACAGGAGAGGAGGTCTGTGTGGCATCTGTCAGAGCAACACTAAAGCCTATGAGTGGAAGTGATGGGAGGCTTATTTCGGCTTAATAAAGGAACTTTTTGACAATGAAAGTCATTGAACCATTAAAATGGTCTACCTTGTAAAGAAATGAGCTCCTCATTACCAGGGGAATCCAAGCGCATGCACAACAACCTCCATTCAGAGACACAACAGAGGGACCCCTGCATCCTTGGGTAGAATGTTGGCCGGCACCCTTCGAGGGCTCTTTCTTCTCTGAGAGTCTAGGACGCAAGCAAGACAGATATCTCCATGTTGGTCTTTATAAAGCTCCAATGAATTTCTCCAACAAACTCTTAGAATGTCTGTAGCATCAGCTGAGAAAAATTACACCGACACTCCTGACTACATCATTTATTAAAAAACACTCCCTGCAGGGCAGGGAAAATCTTCCAGACATTTTTCTGAAATGTATCAGCGATTTGCTTGCAACCGCTGACAGAACTTCAATAAATGCTCCCTCAATGTAAACGTGCTTCCTCCCTCTTCCCTCTAACGAGCACTTTCTCAGTTCCCACCCACCTAAACATCCCCTCAGTCTCTCTTCTATCTGGGTAGGAGTTGGGGAGAAAAGACCAGACATGATCCAGAGACAGCACAGGGACAGCCACATCCCCACCTCCGGGTCAGTCATGAACTACCTTGATGATTATAACACGGGTTCTTTCCAGCCCAGACCTTTCTCCTAAGCTCCAGACCCACAAATCCAACTGCTGTGAGGCATCTCCTCCAAGATGTCCTACAGGCATCTCAGATTCACCAGGTCCTAAGCAGAGCTCATCATCTTCTACCCCAGAGTACCATGTTTCAAAGGATGTTGTCCAAGTCAGACACCTAATCTCTCAGGAATATCTTTGACTTCTATCGCTCAATCACCCCCCTCCCCCATAACCAACACACCAATCCACCCCTGACTTAGTTTTTGCCCACAGAAGCAAACCCTGACTCAAGAATTTAAAGGAGTCCCTGGGTGGTGCAAACAGTTAAGCACTCAGCTACTAACCAAAAGGTTGGCAGTTTGAATCCACTTAGAGGCACCTTGGAAGAAAGGCCTGGCTATCTATTTTGGAAAGATCACAGCCACTGAAAACCCTACGGAGTAGTTTTGTTCTGAAACACAACACGTGGGGTCACCGTAAGTTGGAATTGATTTGACAGCAACTGGTTAGTGTTTTTGTTTTGTTTATTTGGGAGGTGCAAGAATCCCCTGGTAGGGGAGTGGGAAAGTGAGACAAGGAAGAGAAAAAAATTCACCCAAGGGTGTATTTATCAAGCCACCTGCTGCTGTGGACAAGTAAGGCTTAATTCCATGTGGAAACATGAGGAAATGGTGTAGAAACCAGCCTCAGAGTCACGACATCATTTGTTGGTTGAGGACTCTCCTGGGGGGTGTTAATTCCCTGGCACTTACATCCTGTCTTACCCATAGACAGATTCCCCAACTTCAGAGAGAGCCTTCAGGCAAAGGAATACAGACACTGCAGTTGGAAGTTATCCAGGAAATGGTGGGGCTTAAGGGATGTGGGGCAGGGCATCGACCAAGTCTGCCACAACATCAAGTCCTACGAAGTCTGTCACCTAGATTTTTGTTGTTGCAGTCGAGTCAGTTCTGACTCATGGTAACCCCATGTGTGTAAGAGTACAACCATGCTCCATAGGGTTTTCAGCAGCTGATTTTTCAAAAACAGATCACCAGGCCTTTCTTCCAAGGCACCTCTGAGTGGACTCAAACCTCCATCTTTTGGGTTAGCACCCAAGTGGGTTAACCATTTGCACAACCCAGAGATGCCTATTGCCTTAATAACTCTACAATATTCTACATTCTCACCACTCCAGCTCCCTCCATCTCTGTCCAGGCCACTATCCGGCCAACTACAATCATCACTGACTGGTCTCCCTCCCTCCAGCCTGGCCCCCTATGCTCCTTCTCCAGATTACAACCTGAGCCAGGTGGCATAGCATAATGGCTAAGGCTCTCACGTTGGACTTCTTGTGTTCAAATCCTAGACCCACATCTCAGTTCACAACTTCAGGCAAAATGCATAACATCTCTGTACTCATTTTTTTCTTCATTCAAATGAAAAATAAACATGAGAATTGTATCTACCTTATAGGATTATTGCAAGGATTAAATGAGTTGATACATGTAAAGCACTTAAAACAGTGGGCGTTCCATAAATGCTAGCTATTATTATTTCTATAACAAAAATATGGTTATGTCACTCCTTCGGAGTCTCCCCTCTGGAAATGAGACCCTGGAGGGGTAAGCTTTGATAATTGCTGAACGATTCAGAACTTAGGGCATTTCGGTCATATTCTTGGAGGACAACTCTTCACCCAGGGACCCTGAGCAGTCAGAAGATACTATTGGTGCAATGGGTGCCTTGGGGAAAAGGGGCTGGAGAACTATGACTGCACCATGAGTTTGCTCATCGTGGAGATTGATCCCCAAAACCCAAAGACATGCAAGAACATTTAAATGGTCTATTAAAGGCCCCAACTCTGGGACAACGCCCTGCAGGGCTAGGACACTGTCCTCCAGGATGAGGTATACGGTTCTGGATCCCTTATAGCTAGAATATAAGGAATGTAAGGCCCAGGAATAAAGGAGTGAAAATAAGATGGCTCTCTCACTCTCACTCCCAGGGATACACTTATAGAATGTGTGCTTCCCATTCCTGCATCCTGTTTCCCAAGGGAGGGATGAGGAAAACTTACTATGAAGGAAAAATAATACAATCTTGGCAAGGGTAATTGGCCCTGATACTATGAGGAGCTAGGATTGCTGCTATATTATGATGACAGAAACAAGTGTTTCCGGAACCCAGGGGACTCACTGTGCATCTCTTGCTGTTTTCATGACAAGTGGTAACTATAGACGGGAAACTGCAATAACCACAATTGACAAAAGTAAGGCAACTAATGGCACTGACTCCTCAAGGTTATGGTTGTGTTACCTCACCAGGCAAGCAAGCTAGATGTGCTGAAGTATTTGCCAAGGGTAAAGGAAATCTAGAAAGGTTGATCAGCTGGGAGATGATGAAGGTCAGTTATGGTGTTAGGACCAGGAACTATAGTTTGATCCATTAGCCGATCTATATTGAGTGTTTCGCAGAGATTGCAGCAACTATAACCTTGAAGACTCTGTGAGGAGTTAGACTTAATGTTGGGCACAAGCAATTGCAAGCATTGCAAAGGGGTGGACTGTGTCAGACATTTTTACAGCCTATTTATTTAGATTGTTGCAATTTTTGTCCCCGTTGTTGCTGTGGCAATCAGCTGCAGCGAGGTGTATATAGTCCGGCAGAACTTCACCTCTTGACAATACTATCTTTTGGTTTCTTGCCGGAGTTTTCTCTGCTCCATGGAATGCCTTTGGAAGCCCATCAGCCATTCTGGTGCATACACAAACCTGGAAATATGAGGGAGTTAACATCCCCTGCAAGGAGCCCTGGTGGCTCAACAGTCAAGTGCTCAGCTGCTAACTGAAAGGTTGGAGGTTCAATCCCATCCAGTGGCTCTGCAGGAGAAACACCTGGTGAGCTGCTTCCCTAAAGATTACAGCCTAGAAAATCCTCTGGGGAAGTTCTACTGTGTCACATGGGGTCGTTATGAGTTGGAATCAACTCAGCGGCACCCAACAATAACAAAAACAACATCCTCTGATATAATCTTTAACAAACAGGAGACAGAAACTAAGACATAAATATTCCCCCTTTTGTATTTCAAGTAGACCATGTGAAGACATATTTCACGTGGCTCCTCAGAGGTCCCAGCATGACTGAGCCCTAGTTGCCCAAAGCCAACCAGGTCAATTACACATCCTTGGATGGGTTTTCCCACTTCCTTATGGCACTGTTTCCAGCCTCCCTCCCTATTCCCTGGGATCACTTTCCAAAATAAACTACCTCTGTAAACTAACTAGCTGGAGCCCTGGTGGCACAGTGGTTAAGAGCTATGGCAAGCTATGGCTGCTAACCAAAAGGTAAGCAGTTCTAATCTACCAGCCACTCCTCAGAAACTCTATGGGGCAGATCTACTCTGTCCTATAGGATCGCTATGAATTGGAATCAACTCGAAGGCAACAGGTTTGTTTGTCTGTCTATTGAACTAGCTTTTGGAAATAACTTGACCTCTCTGAGTCTCAGTTTCCTCTTCTGTAAAATGGGGATAATAATTACCCTTCCCTCCGAAGGCTGCTGTGAGCATTAAGTGTGATGTGCTGAGCCTGGGGCCAGCAGACAATGAGGGCTCAGCAAGCACTGAGAGGATTGGGACAATGGGAACGGTAACATTCGACAACTTTTTAAATAAACTACTGAAGTTATTGAAGTGGCTCATTTCCATTGTATTCCATTTTTCCTTTGGCTTCACTTCCACTAGATACTCTTCACACAAACGTACCAGGTGGTGCCTTTTCTCTTTGGTGAGAACCAGGGGGCCTGGCTGTCCTCCGCTGAGGGGTTAGGGGCTGAGGGCTCAATTATTCAGCAGCTCTTTTCCAAGGGAAGACACCCAAATAAAGATTCTGTTGCAGATGAGACCCAGGAAAAAGCTGGAGCAGAGTCCCCCAAAGCTGGGTCCAACAGCCATTCCTTTTTTTGAGTCACCTGGCTGTGCCTGTACATTCTTTAGGGGTAGGATTTTGGTTTTCATTGGTGCTGGCATCTCTTTATCCAGAGCCTTGGATTCTACATTCACAAGGGGCTCATGAATAACGGATGGTGACCTGAAAAACTCCAAGTGGGTGA
Organism: Trichechus manatus latirostris; assembly: GCF_000243295.1. NCBI lineage: Eukaryota > Metazoa > Chordata > Mammalia > Sirenia > Trichechidae > Trichechus > Trichechus manatus. Next base: position 1,054,471 of record NW_004443952.1, on the reverse strand, counting down.
ATTAAAGATGAGCATGAAAAACCTGGATGCTCAGGCTGAATTCAGCTGTGACCACAGCAGGCAGCTCTGCTGAACAGGATCCAGCTAGTGGTTATCCACGCTCCGCCTCAAAGGCATGCCCCGGCTTCTCTAGGCTCTGCATTGGCCTACTAATCTCCACAGTACCCCAGTTCTGATCTTGTCCCTCAGCAACCTTCAAAACTTACCCCTCCAATGTCCCATTCCTGCTACATCTTATTAGGAGACTACAGTTAAACCTAAAACATAATTCATGCCATGCATGTAATGATGCACTGTCACCCTTCCAGTTCACAAGAATGTGATTTGTCTTAAGGTTGTACTTGGACAAAGGTGTCTGCAGATACCATTGAGTTAAGGCGGAAGAGGAGAAGCTACTTATAGTCTCAACCTGTAAGAGCAGTGGCCAAGGGGGCCTACACAGGACAGGGACACAGAAGGGGCCTAGTCCTAGTCTGGTCTCCGTACTGTCACTATCTGGCCGCGTAATCCCTGGCCAAGGGCTTCCCGTCTCTGGGTTCCAGTTCTCCCAATCAAAAGATGGGAAAACTGAGGCTCAGAGCAAAGCAGAGACTCTCTCAGGGTCACACACACACACACACACACACACACAAAACCCACTGCCGTCGAGTCGATTCTGACTCAGAGCTACCCTATTGGACAGAGTAGAACTGCCCCATAGGGTTTCCACAGCAAGTCAGTAATAGAGCCAGAAAGAACCCAGAACTCTTCCCTTCCCCCGACCCTGAAATGCCCCCTCCCTGCCCCATTCCCAGGTGGGCCATCCAGGGAAAAGGAGGGGGAAACGTATTTGCAGGTGATTTAAAGCAGGGATGCTTCCAGGTTGCCCCGCTCCCTCTGGGTAATTTATGGACGTGAGAGCAGGATGATGGGCTCGTTGCTTACATAGTGTAATTCAAAAAATGCAGCTGCCCCAGAAAGATGGGTGAGAGGTATAAAAATATGTACATTTGATGGAGCATATATATGTGTTTGTAAATACAGTCTGTTATTGCTCAGTGCTATTATATATCCATCATCTTTCTTTGGGTTATTGGAAACATAAAAATCGTAAAGCACTAAAAACACAGAGAACGATAAGTCACCCAGGAACGTATATCTTCTCGGGGATGATTTTATGTCGGGAACAGTTTGCGCCTTTGGAAAATAAAGTCCTTGCACTGCCAGGGAGGGAGGAGAAGGCACAGGGTGGGGCTGGGAGATGGTCCCTCCAAGCTCCTGCACAGAAACAGGTCCTCAGAAGAGGTGGGATGGCCATCAGGTAAAGAGGAAAGGGCAGCAGACTGAGTGTCCAAACTAGCCCAAAAAATCCACTGCCATTGAGTCGATTCTGATTCATGGCGACCCCATGTGTTTCAGAGTAGAACTGTACTCCTCAGGGTTTTCAAAGCTCAGACCTTTCAGAAGTAGATCTCCAGGGCTTTCTTCCAAGGCATCTGTGGGTGGGTTTGAACTGCCAAACTTTGGGTTAGTAGTCAAGTGCTTAACTGATTGCACCACCCAGGGACTTTCCAACCTAGCATAAACCAAAAAACCCACTGCTGTCAAGTCGATTCCGACTCATAGTGACCACATAGGACAGAGTAGAACTGCCCCACAGCGTTTCCAAGGAGCAGCTGGTGGATTTGAACTGCCAGCCTTTTGGTTAGCAGCCAAGTTCTTAACCACTGCACCACCAGGGCTCCATAGATTCCACTATTTGCCATCTCTGTGGCTTTGTGAAAGTCATGACCTCCAAGCCTGTCTCCTCACCTATAAACTGGGGCTCAGAATGGCCACTGGAGCTTAGTAGGGCTCCACAAATCTTGCCTCCCTCCCCGTCAAGCCACCTTGTTCTGAGCAAGCATCAAATGTGGCTGCACAAAGAAATGACATTGATGTATCAGGCTGTCAGCCTCTCTCTGTGGATTCCCTCCTCGCAGCCCAAGCTTCCAGACCACGAAGTGGAACCATAAACTAAATTCCAAGCAGCAGGCATAGTCAATAGCACAGATGTGATTTTTAAGTGAAATTAATGATTTTTCGAATATAGATTTCCTCTCCGGGCCCTTCTCTCCTCAGCTTTGGAGATTCATGCTTCCACATGCATTTGGTAATGTTGCTGGGGCCTGGGATTCTGTTATAAGTCAAATGTTAAGGAGGCCTCAAGGGGAGTATGAGCGGGAGGCTAGCGGCATGGAGTAAGGTGTGCAGAAGAGTCCTTGTACGCTTATGATGGTGGACACAAGAACTAGGGAGACGGAGAACAATGGGCTAGAGTGCACAGACCACCAGGAGACTCGGGGTCTCATTTAAACCCAGCCTGTAACTCGTTCTGTGCCCACCCACATACCCACCCCTCCACTCTGGGCTTCAGTTTGTGCATCTGGAAAATGAGGGGCTTGGAATGGAAGTTCTTTAAGGTCCCCTTTTGGACTTCACCTTCAACATGAAGTTGGAATGATACATACTCTCTTTTGTTCACCTCTGAATCCCCATTAAGTAAAATAGCAGAAAAGTGTCTAGCACATAGGAGGGGCTCAGTAAACATTTGCTCATTAGTTGGAGTCCCTGGGTGGCAGAAATGGTTAACATGCTCATCTGCTAACTGAAAGGTTGGAGGTTTGAGTCCACCTAGAGGTGTCTCACAAGAAAGGCCTGGAGATCTATTTCTGAAAAACCAGCCTTTGAAAACCCTAGGGGGCACAGTTCTACTCTGATACACATGATGTCACCAGGAGTCAGAACTGACTCGATGGCAACTGTTTTTGGTTTCATTAACTTTTTCTTATTGTTGTGAAACTAGAGCATCATTCATATACATTCATACTAAGGTGAGAGTGACTGATATGTCTGCAAATGAGACCTACCACTTTCCTAAGACTATTTGCTACTTTACAAGGCTCAATTCCTTTGGTGAATAACAATAATAGCTAACATTTATATAAAGCTTACAACATGAAAGACATTTGCTCTTCTTAACTCTTTTAATCTTATAACAGCCCCATATGGCAAGTTGAAATCTTACCATCATCCTTTATCTCCCTATTTTACAAATGGGGAAACTGATGCAGAGAAAGATTAATTAACGTCATTTAAGTAAGCGGTGAAGCTGGGATTTTAAACCCAGGCAGCCTGGCTCCCAAGTCCATGTTCCTAAACATTACACTACAGTGCTTCTTCGAAACAGAAGTCAATCTTTAATGATATGCTTGGGCATAAGCAAGACACCTAATTGGAAAAAAAATGTTCAATGATATGGTGGAAAGAACTCTGGGCTGGAGCAAAAGAGACTTGAGTTCCAAACCTAGCTTGACCTCTGAATTTTTATGTGACATTGAACAAGTTACTTCACTCCCTGGGGCTTCATCTCCCCATCTGAACCAAAAAGTCCTTTAGTTTTAATAAACGTTGCTTCTGGGGCTTTCTACAAGTATAGAGAGTAAATGTCCATGATACTAAGTTATGTAAATAGGAATCAATTCTCAGAGTCTGGGCAGGAAGAGGTGGCCTGGGATAGGGAGAAATTGGGAAGTCAGGATACCTCTGGGGACCTAATATTGGCCAGC
>NW_004443952.1:1047421-1048642 GCF_000243295.1 Trichechus manatus latirostris | reverse complement strand
CTTAAAGACGGCATAGGACCTCCAAGGCAGTAGGTGTGGACAAAGAAGAGATACAAAACTGGAGCCTGGGTCTGTCCAACATTATTAAGAAATCAGAGGTTGAGAAGGAATCTCCAATGAGATTGAGAAGGAACACTAGGGGTGGGAGGAGAATTGGGAGAGTGTGGTGTGCTGAAGGTCAAGAGAGGCAAGTGTTTTAAGAAGGAGGAGGTGTTCAGCTGTGTCAAATGCTGCTGGTGGACAACTAGGAGGAGGCCTGAGATTAGATGTTGTATCTAGCCATGCAGAGGTCGTGGATGACCTCGGCAAGACCAGTTTTGATGGAGTAGGAGTTCCTGGTTGGTGCAAACAGTTAACACACTCAGCTTCTAACCAAAAGGTTATGGGAATAAATAAAGCAGAAAAGGGGTTAGGAACTCTGGGATGGAGGATGTTCAGTTTGAAGTAGTTCAAGGAGGCCTCTTGTAGAAGATGACGTTTGAACAAAAGACATTTGAGTCCACCCAGAGGCACCTTGGAAGAAAGGCCTAATGATCTACTTCTGAAAAATCAGACACTGAAAACCTTATGGAGCACAGTTCTACTCTGACACACATGGGGTTACCATGAGTTGGAATTGACTTGACAGCAACTGGTTACTGGTTGGGAAGAGCAGAGGCTTGACCAGGTTATTTCAAGAAAGAACTGGAGGGGAAGAACTGAGACAGTATGTCAAGATGAATCTTTCCAGAATTTTTTCTATAAAGAAGAACAAAGGAATGAAATGACAGATGAAAGAAGAAGTGGAGTTGGGTCATTTGTTCATTTGTTTTAACATGGGAGAAATCATGGCATGTTTGTGCACTGATGTCAAATGATCCAGAAGAGAATGAAAATGTCCTCATGTAGGTGAGAGAGAGAATTGCTGAAGGGTGTCCTGGAGAAACTAAGAGGGTCTTGGGTCTAGGATAGAGGCGAGGGTTGGCCTCAGTGGTCGGGACTGTTCATTGCGGTAACAGGACCCATGTGAATATGGAGGCGGGAGGTGGGGAGGTTGGACTTGGAAACTTGTGGAAGTTCTCCTGTGATTGCTTTTATAGTCTCTGTGAAGTGGGAAATCAGCTCATCAGGTGAGAGTGATGGAGAGGGAGGAGATGTTGGAGGCTTGAGGAGCAGGGAGAAGGTGTGAAAAAAAACCATCTGGATGAAAGGGAGAATGAATGGACCAAGGAAACTTACTAC
>NW_004443952.1:1045205-1047034 GCF_000243295.1 Trichechus manatus latirostris | reverse complement strand
CTACCCACCACCCAGAGCCAAAAATACCTGGTTATAAATCCTTGACCCATCACTTATTAGCTGCGTGACCTTGATCAAGTTACCTAACCTCTCTGTGTTTCAGTTCCTTCACCAGGTTCTTAAATAAAAGTTAAATGAGTTAATGTACATAGTCTTTAGACCAATACCTGGCACATTAAAAGCACTCAGTAAAGCACTTAGCCTTTATTATTATCAATACTACTTGAGGGAGGCAGGAAATGAGTTCCTTAGCCAGTTAAAATCCTCTCTGCTTGGCAGAAAACACTTGTGCAATATCTTGTAATGTTACAGAATATTAAATAATATCATTTTTTCAAAACTCAGATACCTCCACCCCATCTCTGTTGAACACAGCTTCAAAATTTCTAGTCTAATTTACCTTGCTTTGTACAGTAAGGCCAAACATTAAGTTTCAATTTCCCTGCTGACACTTTATCTGCTGTCAGCGTTGTGACAACTGAAAGTCAATGAAGAAGCACCCCAAACTTACAATAACGTGATATTATCACAACGTGATGTGGTGCACAGTGCACAACTGACTTTACACCGTGCTGGGGGCAGGTGCCTGAGACGCACCTGAGCTTCCCCTGATCTTAGAAATTCTAACGTTTTCTTTTTGTCGACCTTTGAGTGCTGCAGTAGTGCGTGCACTGATACATTTTCATACCGCAGACATGCACAGAAGCAATTTTTTTTGGAGACTTTTTGCAGGTACAATTTAACTAACAACACATTTACAATAGGTTTGACTGTATTGACAGAGGAGTGGTGAAAACAGTTAAGGAAGTTGGCTGCTCACCGAAAGGTTGGCAGTCCAAGTCCACCCAAAGGTGTCTTGGAAGAAAGGCCTGGCAATCTACTTCTAAAAAAATCAGCCATTGAAAATCTATGGAGCTTAGTTCTATTCTGATACACGTGGATTCACCATGAGTCCATCAACTCAACAGCAAATGGTTTTATATGAGCCCCAATGTGGGTAGATGAAGGGGACACTTCACAACAAAAGGGCAACATTTGCCCAAAATCAAAGATGAGAAGGCAGGAAGGGGTAGCAAATCAAGACAAAAGAATATAGGGAACCTAGGACAGAAATGGGGAGAATGCTGACACATTGTGGGGAACGAAACCAATGTCTTGGAACACTTTATGTACAAACTATTGAATGGGAAACTAATTTGCTCTGTAAAATTTCACCTAATGCCCAATAAAAAAATTAAAAACAACATTCCCCAGACACCCTTTTAACTCTGAACTGAGGCTCACCTTTCAGCCAAAAGGTGTTCACCCTTCAGCCAAAGATTAGACAGGTCTATAAAACAAACAATAATACATGTGAGGAACGTGCTTCTTAGTCCGTTCATGTATACGAGACCAAAAGGACAACAACTGCCCGAAAGCAATGACAAGAAGGTAGGAAGGGACGAGAAAAATGCGCGGATGGAAACGGGGAACTGGGGTATGGAAGAGGAGAGTGTTGACACATCACAGGGATTGCAAACAATGTCACACAACAATTTGTATATAAATTGTTGAATGAGAAAGAAATTTGCTCTGTAAACTTTCACCTAAAGCACAATAAAACAAAAAAAGCAACAACACATTGCAACAGATTAAATGCAGAAGCAAATATGAGAAACCAGCTGTTTTCTATTAAGCCCGACAGTAAAGTGATTGGAAAACGTAAAAAATGCCACTCTTCTCACTGATTTTTTTTTTGTTTTGGAAAATATAGTTATTTTTCATAAAAATATGTTACTTATGTTACCTTGCAATAGGTTTATTATTGTTATTTCAAAATGAATTTATAA
>NW_004443952.1:1042123-1044863 GCF_000243295.1 Trichechus manatus latirostris | reverse complement strand
CCTGTGCCTGGTTCCTGTGCAGGTGGTGGTTGTTAGTTGCCACTGAGAACGGTCCGTTAATGGGCACATTATGAGGAAGAGGCAGTGACACTTCAGGGAAGCTGAGTCCCAAACCTCTGACTCCATGGTCAGAGCTGTATTGAGCCACTGAGGCTCTGGGGAAGAAGAAGCAAACCATGGATGGTTGGGGATTGGGGAGGAGGGAGTCTTTGATGACGGGGCCACTGAGAAACAGTTAGGGAGGCTCCAATGGAACAGCAAAGAGAAAGCGAAAGCATTTGGGGGAATCTATTTAGCGTAGTTCACAGATCAGCAGCATCAGCATCACATGAGAGCTTCTCAGAACTGCGGAATCCTAGGCTCCACCCTGGATCTACTGAAGCAGAACCTACATTCTAACCAGACCTGTTGGGGATTACTGTTCACGTTAAAGTTTGAAAAGTACCCACTCCTCTAGGTACCCTTGCGTCATTATCTCGTTTTCACTAAGGGCTGTGACTGTGCGATAGGCCCTGTTAATTATCCCCATTTTACAGATAAAGAAACAGAGGCTCAGAAAGGTTAAGCCACGGCTCAGTGACAGTACCTGGCAAAGTGTGAATGTGATCCCAGATTGTTTGACTCCAAAGTCTGTGCTGGTTCCACAGCCTTGAGCTGCCGTCTCCTCAGCTGCCATGGCAAAGTTGGGAGGGAGGGGAGGAAAGGGAAACTGTGGCCGGAACTCCCGTAGAACCTTCTCACAACACCGTACAGGAATCCAGCAGCACCTACCTAATTCATTCACTTATTCATTCTGCAAACACTTCCCCAAGGCACCTACCCAGGCTAGGAACTTGGGTATGGAGAAGACTAAGTCACTGTGGCTGCACCAAGAAATTCAGAGTCAATTGGAGGAGCCAACCAGGACTGGCTCTTCTACATTTCAATATCTCGCCAGTCCCTCGCTTCTTTTTCTCACCCTCTTCCTCCCTCTTGCCTTCTCTTTCCCTCCTCCTCTTCTGTTCTGCTGTCTTACAAGGACCCAAGTAGACACCTCCAAAAGAGAAGCAGTGGCAACCACTGCCACCATAGCTCTGGTGGGGAACACAAGCCCAGCCTGAAACTGTGTATCTAAACCCTCTCTGGAGCCTGGACCTCCAGGATTCCTGTTTGGTTTTTGAGAGCTAGGCCTCTGTTTCATGGCACCAGGGGATCATTGCCAAGTGAGTCCCTTCCAGGTGGTTTAGATGTCCTTATCAGCTCCTTGGGAGAAAGATGTGGCAGTCAGCTTCTGTAAAGATTTACAGCCTTGGAAACCCTATGAAACAGTTCTACTCTGTCCTGTAGGGTCGCTGTGAGTCGGAATTGACTCAACAGCAATGGGTTTGGGTGTTTTTTTGTTTGTTTTCTACTCTGCTTTGACCTCATTAACATAACAAAAGAAATTCCTGTTTCCAAACTGGGTAATACTTACAAGTATAAAAAAAAAAAATTTACAGGTATAGGGGTTAGGATTTCAATACATATTTTGGGGGGACACAATTCAATCCATAATGACCTCTAACAGGACATACACTCCACTCCCATTCAGCCCAAGCTCCTAATTTAACAGACCATTTGCAGCTGCAGCAAAAGACTGTCTGCGATCCAGAAGGTGGAGGTGGTCTGAAATCTTGGAAAATAGCTTTGCTTTGCTGTTTTGTCCATGAACACCTAGAAGAAAATAAGACCCTGCAGGGCATGGATCTAAAAAGCATCCCACCTTGCTCTAAAGATTAGGAGAAGGGGTTTTGTGATCCATATGCAACTGGACTTAAGTCTCTCAAAATCTCCCTTTCAAAACTGATTAAAACATCACTCAACTCTCTCCTTCAGAGTCCTTTAACTTTACCAAGGTTTAAGAAAAAAATGCCCCAGTTACTAAGAACAGTCTTTTTCTTTTCTGGGTTACCTTGGGCCCCACAAGAGGCTGTCCTGGACCGGAAAAAGTGTCCCAGCCCCATTAGCAATAGCAACAGCAACAACAATCAGGTATGGAGTGCTTCTCACGTGCCCAGCACTGTGCTAAGTGCTTAGCACAAGTTATCTCAGTAAATCTTCACATCCAGACTGCTATTATTCCCATTTTGCAGATAAGTAAACTAAGGCAGAAAGAACCAGAACTCAGTCCAGCTCTGCTGACCCTAAAGCCTATTTCCTTAAGCTTATGGCACTACCTTCCCAGATATGACCACTAACACTTGAGCAGTGGTCATTGCTGGGCCATTGAGTTATGGGCAATTTTTACTTCCTTCTCATTGCTTCTGCGTATTCTCTACATGCTCTGCAATAAACACGTTATCTTTGAAATAAGGTTTATAAAATTAATATAAAATATTTTAAAAGGGAAAGGAGCATGGGACCCAGGATCCCCCCAGAGAGAGAAGGAAGCACTCTGGTGGGGAGTGTCTGTCATGCTCCCGCCTGGAGTTACCGTGTTGAGCTTGGAATCTGAGTGCTAGGGAGGCCACAGGGAGTGCATCTGGCCTGCAGAGGCTGCCCTGCATCCCCAAGGGGCTAAGCCCATCAATAAACGTGGCCCAAATGATTTTATTTTGCATCTTCAGACTCATAACCACTCCATGAGGCAGGAATCAGCAAGTAATTTTTTTTATTCTGGTAAATAGATATATAACGAAGCTTTGTCATTTCAATATTCAGCACATGTACAATTCAGTGACATTAATTATGTTTATCATGTTGCTCTACCATCACCACTATC
>NW_004443952.1:1038570-1039531 GCF_000243295.1 Trichechus manatus latirostris | reverse complement strand
GTTCACAGGCCCCCTGTGGTGGCTTGTCACATTACCAGCTTGGGGCCGTGGGCCTTCAGGCAATTCTCAGCGTCAAATCCAGAAACAAAGGATACAGTGACCAATGGAAAGCTGCCTTTGTCCTCAGCCCCCTCCCCAACACCAGAGTAGGTGCCTCCCATTACCTGTGTTCTAGGTAGGAAGCTCAAAGCTGAAGCCGGAAAACTGAGTATTCGTCTTGGCTACAGAACAGATGAATTCCAGGCAGAGAGGAGTGTTCTGGGCAGCCTCCAGCAGTCCGCAGCCTTGCTGGGGTCTTTATGGCCCTTTAGTTGATGGTTTTCGGGGTTAAGCATTGACCTCTGTCCTCTCACAGGTGGCCCCACAACAGATGGGGTTTTATGCTAGGAGGTAAAACAGCGCCATCAGAATGGCAACATATGGGTCTTCATGTGGTCTTGTCCCCTGCAGCCCTGTGGGCCTGCCAGCCAGCTTGCTATTTGCATACATTGGTTTAATATTGAGGAAAGGCAGATGGGACCTCTCTTGATTGGCTTTGCCTGAAAAACCTGTTTATTAAAAAAAAAAAAAAAAAGGAGAAACGTAGAAGAGAATCACACACTCAAAGAACTTCGAAAGAACTCAGAGATCATGTATTTTCATATTCTTCACCATTGCAGACATCAGCAACGAGCCTGGAGCTCCTTCCTACTAAGCCCAAACCCAGCTTACAGTCCTTATCAATAGCACATTTCAGGCTGCCACCACCGGTGGGTTGCAGTTGGCACTCAAGATAAAACTTATTTGACATCCCTGTTAAAATCCAAACCTATCCTTTTACAGATGGGACAAATCAGGATTAGAGGAGGAGAGTGACTTGGCCAGAATTACACAGGGAGATGGGACAGAAACAGTAGTAGAATCTAGGACTATCCAGCTTCTGGTCCAATGCTCTTTCTACTGCATCAGAATCAGTGTTTTA
>NW_004443952.1:1033493-1034647 GCF_000243295.1 Trichechus manatus latirostris | reverse complement strand
AGCAGTGTTTTGTTCTGCGGTGCATAGGGTTGCTATGAGTCAGAACTGACTCACTGGCACTTAACAACAGCAACAACAATCTTTACAGAAGCAGACTGCCACATCTTTCTCCTGCAGAGCGGCTGGTGGGTTCGAACAGCTGAGTGATTAACCGCTGTACCACCAGGGCTCTTTTCTGTCACTACTGGGAAGGCCTAAATCCCTACTCCAGGCCTGGCCATGTTACTGTTTTGGTCAAAGGGATGTGCGTTATTTATCTGTTGCTTTGTAACAAATTACCCCAAAACTTAGCAACTAAAACAACACATATTATCTCACAGTTTCTGTGGGTTAGGAATCTCAGTAGAGCTTAACTGAATCCTCTGCTCCAGGGTCTCACACAAGGATGCAATGAAGGGGTCAGATGGGCTGTCATCATTTCAAGGCACAACTGGGGACAGATCAGCTTCCGTGCTCACATGGTTGTTGCCAGGATTCAGTTTCTTATGGACTGTCGGCCAGCAGCTACCCTCAGTTCCTTGCCATGAGGGCCACTTTATCAAAGCATGCAATCCAAGAAGACAGTAGAGAGTCTGCTATAAAGACTGAAATCACAGTTTTTTGTAACCTAATCTTGAAAGTGATAGCCCATTACCTCTGCCATATTCTGTCAGTCAGAAGCAAGTCACAGGACCTGCTCATACTCAAGAGGAACTATACCAGAGTATGAATACCAGGAGGTAGAGATCATTGGGGACTTCTTAAAAGTCTGCCTGCCACGGGATATTTGCAGACATAGCAAGCAGGTGAATTGGGTTAATTCAGGTCTAAGACTACAAAAGCTGAATAGTTGCCAAGGCATTCCTTTAGTGCCTTATGTGCCTCACGGGGGAGGGAGGGACAAAGGAACGAGGCATGGGTGACAGAACGGAGATGTTTAGCTAAGAAAAGTCTTAAGGGGCAACACGCGAGAGATTTTCCAACAAGAAAAGCCAGTTGGATCCAAAGGACTAATGGACCACAACCACCAAAGCCTCCACCAGACTGAGTCCAGCACAACTAGATGCTGCCTGGCTACCACCACCGACTGCTCTGACAGAGACCACAATAGATGGTCTTGGACAGAGCTGGAGAAAAATGTAGAACAAAATTCTAACTCACAAAAAAAGACCGGA
>NW_004443952.1:1013919-1033007 GCF_000243295.1 Trichechus manatus latirostris | reverse complement strand
AAGAATTCTAGCTACTAAACCATAAATAGAATGTGTGAGGAGGCAATGATCTCCCCATTGCTAGAAGGGTGCAAACAGATTCTGGAGGACCACACCAAGGATGTTGTAAAGAGATTCCTGTCCTGGATGAGAAGCATAATGTCTTGACTTCCAAGCCTCCTTCCAGCACATTAAGTCTGAGCTTTCAAGAAAACAACTGCATATATGCATGAGTATCCAAGACCTTGCTGATTGGGGAACTTACCTGGTTCATTTCTGATTCCATGGCAGGAAGCAAAGACAATTTACAGTAAAGCTCTATTTTTTCAATAAAAATTAGGAGTGAATGATTGATTATAATCCCAGGCACTGACAGTGCTCAATAAAATTAACCATTGCTGTGGTCGTCAGCAGGCAGTTAAAACTTTATTAAGTGGCTTAGCATATCGAAATTTATTTCTCGCTCCTGCCACAGTCTAATATGGGATGGGAGTTGCTCTGCTCCATGAAGTCATCTAGGGACATGAGATCCTTCCATTTTGTGGCTCTGTACTTCTCTAGGCTGTTGAGTTCTCTCCACTCACCAAAGTAAAGGGATAATAGTGAAGACACACCCAACCTTTACTACTGGGCCAGATAGTGATACACACATCACTTCTTATGCTCACGTTCTGTTGGTGAGAACTAGCATGAGCCAACCAAGATGCAAAGGAAGTTGGGAAACATAGTCTTGCCATGAGCCCTGGAAAGAGGAGAACATGGGTATGGGTAAGTTCTCTTAGTCTCTGCTTCACTGTTGGTGAAACATCTATGTTCCAGTCAAATAATCGGGAAGGACTCTGATTGGCTTGTTGAGTCATGTATATACTCTCCTGGACAAGAGTTTCCAGGTACTAGGACTGACAGTCCCCAATCCCTTCCCTTCCCTTCTCCACCTGGCTCCTCCAAAGCTCATTCTTCCTGCACCGGAAAGCTGCTTTTTTTGGTTTTTGGTTTATTTTTTCAGGCAACCCCATCCTTTCCTGGTTTTGTGCTGTTGTCTCCATAGTTTCCTTTTTGGGACTCCTCACTGGTCACTCTGTCTCTACTCTCTCTTTGCATGTCAGTGAATCCCAAGATTCTGCTTAACTTTCCTTGCTTACCAATCCTCACGCCTCCATAGGTGATGGCAGCCAATCCCATGAGATTATAGCCACCCATATGCCAGCCACTCCTCAATCTCAGGCTCTAGTCCAGGTCTCTCTGAGCTTAAATCTATATAACCAACTGATTGATGCCAGACACCTCCCCCTGAGTGCCCTCCAGGCATCTCTGACTCAACCTTGGCCAGATTTACTCTTTATCTTTCATTCTAATCAGTCCTTCTAATATTTAATGGAACCATCTACCTAGTCACCAAGCTGTGTGTATTGGGTGATTGCTAATGCTATTGGTCCACAGACCATACTTGGAGGCTCTAGAGTCAAACACAATGGGTTCAAATACCAACTCTGGCTCTTGGTAACTGTGTGATCTTTGACAACTTAATTAACCTCTTTGAGCCTCCATGTCATTTTTTATTAAATGGGGCTATGTAACTTCTTACTGAAAGTTTGTGCAGGTGAAAATTAGAGATAATTGCACAGAGGCCTTGCATGCCCCATGAGCATTGGACGAATGGTAGTGTGAGTTATGAGGACAGCGTGGCCCCATTTCTGCTGAATGTGGGAAAGCAACTTTCTCCTTAATCCCTGGATCCCTCCAGTCCTCACATTCTACTGTTCTGTGCAAACAGAACAACTCTGGAATGAAGGCGACTAAAGCTTGCTCCCGTCCAGAGTGAGGGGCAGCATTTTGTCTCTACTGTCTGAGTCTGCAGTCACCGTTCCAGACGAGCTTTGGAGCGTCTTGCTCTCAGAGGGGATCCTGCCCACTGCCTGGGCTGCAGCCCTTCTCCTCTTCAGGGGTATCGATCCCCAAGCAGCTCATAACGTGTCTTTATTATTTGTGTGCTGCAATCAGCACGGATATTAGGGTAATTCCCTAGCCTGGGATCGATTCATCCCCCCAGCCAGCCTGAGTCTCTCTCTCTGAGTCCCCAGAGCCAAAGGCAGCTTTGCAGGACCCAACCAACACTGGAAGTAAGATTTCAGTTAAAAATACTGGAAATTAGATTAGATTTTATTACTGAAAGCAAAAACGAAAGACAACAACCAAAAGTTCAGGGGTAAGGGCACATGCACGTCAACATACAAACCTGAGATGAAAAGGCCATTTTTCAGCCTGACTCACTGGCCCCTGACAGGCCGAGAAACAAAAGTGTCTCTCCAGTTTGGGGCGAAGAGCAGGCTGGTTCAGCTCTGATGATGGTTCTGCTGAAACATAGGAGGCTTTCATGTCTGAGAAGCGGGGCAAGGCTCTGCAAAGCACACTGGCCCTCCAAGCAGACCATCAGTGTTCAAATACAGGTTTGCCCACTCCCAAGCAGTGTGGACTTGGACACATGACTGTGCCACGGTGAGCCTCCACGTCCTCCCCTGCACTGCGTCGTTAGTTGCCATTGAGTTGACTCTGACTCATGGTGACCCCATGCGCAACAGAATTAAATGTTGCTCGGTCCTGCAGCATCTTTACAATCATTGGTATGCTCAAGTCCATTGTTGTGGCTGCTGTGTATTTTGAGTGCCTTCCAATCTAGGGGGCTCATCTTCCAGCACTGTATATCAAACAATATTCTGTTGTGATCCATAGAGTTTTCATTGGCTTATTTTCAGAAGTAGAGTGCCAGGCCTTTCTTTGTAGTCCATCTTGGTCTGTAAGCTCCACTGAAACCTGTCCACCATGGGTGATTCTGCTGGTATTTGAAATACCAGTAGCATAACTTCCAGCACCATAGGAACGTGCAAGCCACCACAGTACAACAAACTGACAGATGGTTGGTGGTCACTGCACTATGGGACGATGCTAATAGCAGTACATAGCTCAAAGGAGGGTGATATGAAAGAGTGAGATTACATACATCACCCACCAAGGGGCATAAACTGGGTGACCAGAATAAGAAGTGCACAACTTACATCATGGTTCTTTACGTGTATACCGTATATATAACTAAGAAACAAAAACACAAAGTATTGCAAAATAATATCCTTAGTGCACATGTTAATAATTGCAAACATATGTAACACTTCCTACGATAAATCTTAACTCACCCCTCTGAAGTAGCTACTATTATTATTATTATCCTCATTTTATAGATGAGGAAAAATGGGGCTCAGATTTGCCCATGGACCCTCAGCCAGAAAATGACTGAGGATTTCAACTTAGCCCTTCCTATCCACTATACTGCTACATCTCAGAATTCCTATTCAATTCTATTCTGTTTAGAGATCTCCCAAATGAACTGCATGGCCACTAAAGGATCACAATCTGAAACTTGAAAAATGCAGCTCTAATATGCCCATGTGGATAAACTTTGTACTTCCTTCACTATTAGGTTGTGACCATGACTGGGGTGGAATTTTTTATTTCTGTTACCAACTCTTCCTTCCACTCTGGTTACTCAGCACCCTGCTGGGCCCCCAGTAGTCCTCCAGCTTGCTGAGAAACAAACACATACGCTCCACAAAAGACTGGTTTTAGTAATAACAACGAAAGCAGTTATTAAGCAGCCTAGTACGTATGGCTAACGAGCCCTGGTGGTGCAATGGATAAGCACTCAGCTGCTAACCCAAAGGTCAGTGGTTCGAACCCATCAATGACTCTGCAGGAGAAAGGACCTGGTAATCTGCTCCGTAAAGATTGTTCTTCTTGTTGTGTGCTGTCGAGTGGATTCCAACTCATAGCAACTCTGTATGACAGAGTAGAATTGCCCATCAGGGTTTCCTAGGCTGTAATCTTTATGGGAGCAGATCGCCAGGTCTTTTCTTCCATGGAGCCGCTGGGTGGGTTCAAACCACTGACCTTTCAGCTAGCAGCCAAGTGCTTAACCATTGTGCCATCAGGGCTCCTGCTGTAAAGATTATAGCCTAGGAACCCTTATGGGGTAGCTCTATTCTGTCCTACAGGGTCACAATGAGTCAGAATCGACTCAACAGCATACAACCACAACAACAGTATTATGGCTAGGTTGACTGTTCCTGTGTAGTGCAAATGGTAAGCGCTCAGCTGGTAACTGAAAATTTGGTGGTTCAAACCCACCCAGAGGTGTCTCAGAAGAAAATCCCAGAGACCTGCTTCTGAAAGTTCACAGCAACGAAAACCCTATGGAGCACAGTTCTACTCTGCAACACATGGGATTGCTATGAGTCTAAACCAGCTTAATGGCAACTAGTTTGATTTTTGGTATATGGCTAGGTTAGGGCTAGGTATTGCCATTCATCAAATCCCAGAATGATCACAGTGACCCATGAGGGAGGTATTTGAATCTCCTTATTACCCCTAAAGCAACTGAGGCTCAGAGAGGTGCCATTACTTCTCCAGCCTCACTCTAACAACAAGAGGCTGTGCTAGGATTCATACCCAGGACTGTCAACTCCAATATTCTTGAACTCTCAAATTTCCTTAGCTTAGTAGATAAGAGTCATCCTTGTTACAGGAGGGGCTTCTCATCCTTGGAGCTTGGTGGGCAAAGATTGTCTTTGGCATCAGAAAGATGTGGCTTTGAGTCTTAGCTCCATCACTTCCTGATAAGGTGACTTTGGACAAGTCATTGAAACTTTCTGAGCCACGGTGTCTTCATCTGTAAAATAGGAAGCATAATAATATAGGTTCATAGGTTTGCCCAGGACTAAGAGATCTCCCATGATGTAGAACTTTGAGTGCTAAAACGGGAAAGTCCCAGGCAAACCAAGACAAGCTTGTAACCTTAGATGATGTTTAACAAGACCATTTATTCAATCATTCATTCATTCAGCAAATACCTATTGTGTGTCTGTCCTACTGGAGAAACAGAAGGAAATAAAAGGTAACTAAATTATCTGCCTTCATGGAGCTTATATTATTGTGAGGGGAGAGTTACACAAATAAAAAAGTAAAATACTTGGTGTGTCAATTAATGGTAATTACCATGGAGAAAAATACAGCAAGAAGTTATTTGAAATAGCTTCAAACTAGAAGCAACCCAAAATATGCATCAGCAGAACAAGGATAAATGAATTGTGGTATATTCATACAATGGAATAGTGCACAGCAACACATACAAAGAACTACTGATACGCACAGTGTAAATGAAGCTCATAGACATTAAGTCAAGCAAAAGAAGGCAGACACAGGAGAGTACGTGCTGGAAAATTCCATTTATAGAAAATTCAGAAATAGGCAAAACTAAAAGATGGTGATTAAAGTCAGAAGAGTAATATGAAATATTACTATAATATTCTGAGTCTTGATCTGGGGGTTGGTTATATGGAGTACACATTTGTAAACATTCACCAAAGTGAACATTCACCCTTGCTATTGATCCAACATATCACGTATATGTTGCACCTCAACTTACAAATATTTAAATAGATAAATAAGGCATCAAAAGTGAAGTGGAGGCATGGAGGGTTAGGTTAGTACAATTCTTAGCACAAAGTAAGAATTCAGTAAGTGTTGGGTATATTTGATTACTAACCTAAGGCTTTCAGGAACCTAAGGCCCACGCTTCGGGGAGAAGAAGCTCAGTTCTTGCCTCTTTGAATGTCTCTGGTCCCCTCAGCTAATCTCAGGAACCTGATAGCTTGCCAGCAGCCTACTTGGAAAAGCTGTGCTTTAAGTACTGTCTTAGTGATCTAGTGCTGCTCCAACAGAAATACCACAAGTGGATGGCTTTACGAAGAGAAGTTTATTCTCTCACAGTCCAGTAGGCTACAAGTCCAAATTCAGGGCATCAGCTCCAGGAGAAGGCTTTCTCTTTCTGTCAGCTCTGGAGAAAGGTCTGTGTCATCAATCTTCCCTTGGTCTGGAAGGTCCTTGTGATGCCTCAGTCTTCCCTTGGTCTGGGATCATCTCAGCGCAGGCACCTCAGGTCCAAAGGACGTGCTCTGCTCCTGGCACTGCTTTCTTGGTGGTATGAGGTTCCCAAGTCTCTGCTTGCTTCCCTTTCCTTTTATCTCTTGAGAGATAAAAGGTGGAGTAGGCCACACCCCAGGGAAACTCCCTTTACATTGGATCAGGGATGTGACCTGGGTAAGGGTGGTGTGACAATCCCACCCTAACCCTCTTAAACATAAAATT
Source organism: Trichechus manatus latirostris (assembly GCF_000243295.1). Taxonomy (NCBI): domain Eukaryota; kingdom Metazoa; phylum Chordata; class Mammalia; order Sirenia; family Trichechidae; genus Trichechus; species Trichechus manatus. The sequence continues at coordinate 1,026,833 of NW_004443952.1, read as the reverse complement.
ATAATCACAAAATGGAGGCCAACCACATAATTCTGGGAATCATGGCCCAGGCAAATTGATACACACATTTTTTGGTGGACATAATTCAAACCATAACAAGTACCTTAACACTGGTCCTGAAACGTGCATCATCAACAGGCCTGGAAAGTTCCTAGTTTGCTTTGCTCCGTATGTCCTTATCTCTCGCCCCTGTGATTGCAGTGACAAAGATATATAACATTTTCCTATGAAATGGGCTTGAATTATCCCAGGGAAAATGGAAAGGTATTTTTCATCTTTAGGGTGTTAATGAATATAAATGGGACTCACAGCCCATTTGTCTGCTTTTTGTTTCCTCTGAGAAGTGAGACTGTAGAAGGAAAACTTCTGGTGGTGGGGGAAGAAGAGTCCCTCATTCAACCCCCTCACTCAAATACCCACAAGTATGGGAAAGACTTCAGAAACCCCTAATCCCTTCCCTTCCTGCCCAACTGGTCAAAAATGCCTCCAAGCATAAAGTAATTGATTTATCACATATAACAAGATTTTTTTAGCTACAAGGGGTTGCTAACCAGCAAACTTATCCAAGTGAACCAGGACCCAGTGAAGTCAATGCTTTACACTCTTTTCAAGATGGAATACCTCTCTCTCTGCTCTTGGCTTTCTTCTGGGCAATAGGGAAGATGTTGTCTTGATCCAGATCAGTCCACATCTCTCATTGGAATGATTCTGTATCTACCCGCCACTTATGTTTTGCTGTATGCTGGATTAATTACAGGACCCAGAAAGTTCTCCTTCTCCTCTGGTCATTTACATGTCATTCTCTGTGCATGGAATATGTCTCTCTTCTTTGCTTGCTAAAGTAAGCATCACATCCTCCTGGAAGCCTTCCCTGGATGACTTGATGGCTTAATTAATGCTCCTTCTGGCCTCCATATTGGATTGTTGTTATGCATTGACTTTCCACCTCTCCTGCTAGACTGTCAGCTCCTTGAGGGCAGGCACCCTCCTATTTCTTTTTGTGTCCCCTGTGCTCAGCTGGAACACTGCAGGTGCTCAACAAGAAGGAAGGGGTGGGGGGGCACTACTGGTTCAGTAGTAGAATTCTCACCTTTCATGAGAGAGACCTAGGTTCGATTCTCAGCCAATGCACCTCATGAACAGCCACCACCCATCTGTCAGTGGTGGCTTGCATGTTGCTATGATATTGAATAGGTTTCAGCAAGACTTCCAGACTAAGACGGACTAGGAAGGAAGGCCTGGTGATCTACTTCTGAAAACCAGCCAATAATCACAACATGATCTGATCTGCAACCAATCATAGGAATGGCACGGGACCAGGCAGTGTTTTGTTCCATTGTGCATGAGGTTGCCGTGAGTTGGGGGCCAATTCAATGGCAGCTAACAACAACAATAAATATTAGCTCCTTCCATGGAAACCAAAAACCCATTGCCATCAGGTCGATTCTGACTCAGTGACCCTATAGGAGCGGCTAGTGGATTCATACTGCTGACCTTTTGGTTAGCAGCTCTAGCTGTTAAGAACTATGCAACCATCCCCCAACCCTCACCCCCAGAGAGGAAATCAAAGCAATGGCTCCCTGATGGCAGGATCTCAGGCACTGTAATAATCAATGGAAGGAGACACTCTGACCACACCCATGGCTGTACCAAGCTCAGGAGTGTGAACACCAATTCCAGCTGATCTACTTGGAGGCCACACCTCAACCATGCCTTCTTAATGCCTAGGCATGTGTACTTGGCCTCACCCTGCCCTGGGCATTGTGCCTAGAGGGTTAGTTCCTTCCCAGCCCTGGGGCCTGACCCTATCTGGTTGGTCCTGTCTCGTGGCCTCCCATAGACAAAGAAGTGTTGCCCAGAAATGAGCTGAAGTTAACATGAGTTCAAGTTGAGCTGAGTTCTGCCTAACTCCCAGACTCCATTCTTCTCCCTCCACAGTAGGAGATGCTGGATTCCACCCAGGTCCTAATCTGAGGCTTTGCCCCACTCTGGATGCCCATACCCATCATCCCAATGTAATGTTCTGAGATTCAGCATCCAGGCCCTGCTGCCTGCCCAGCTGTGACCCTATGCCTAAATACACCTCTGGCTTCCTCCTGAGAACTGAGTCTCTTCCATAATGTAAGGCCAGGGACCTCACTCAGTTCTCCTAGAACTATGCTGTCTAATACAGCAGCCACTAGCCACATTGATTAACTTATTCAAATTAATTAAAATAAAACTTATAATTGAATTTCTCAATTGCACTAGCCACATCTCAAGTGGTCAATAGCCACATGCAGCTGTTGTTGTTGTTGTTAGGTGCCATCGAGTTGATTCCGACTCATAGCGACCCGACGCACAACAGCAGGAAACACCGCCCAGTCCTGTACCATTCTCACAATTGTTGCTATGCTTGAGGTCATTGTTGCAGTCACCGTGTCAATTCTTCTCATTGAGGGTCTTCCTCTTTTTCGCTGACCCTCTACTTTACCAAGCATGATGTCCTTCTCCACAGACTGATCCCTCCTGATAACATGTCCAAAGTATGTGAGACTCAGTCTCGCCATCCTTGCTTCTAACAAGCATTTTGGTTGTACTTCTTCCCAGACAGATTTGTTCGTTTTTTTGGCAGTCCACGGTATATTCAATATTCTTCACCAACACCACAATTCAAAGGCGCCATGTGGCTAGTGGCTAACATATGGGAGAGTAACGTTTCTGTTACTGCAGAAAGTTCTATTGGACAGTGCTGCCCTAGAACCTCAAACTTGCATCACAATCACCTGGAGGGGTAGTTAAAACACAGCTTGCTCTACCCCATGCCCAGGGTTTACAACTCAGTAGATCAGGGACTACGTCCAATAATTTGCATTTCTAACAAGTTCCCAGGAGTTGTTGATTCTTCTAATCTGGGACCACACTTTGAGGACCACCACCTTAGACTCCTTTCTCAACCCAGGCTGCATATTAGAGTCAACTGGTAAACTTTTAAAAATTCCATGTCCCAGATCCATTCCAGGCCAGTTAAATAAAAATTCTATAGGGGAAAGTAGAACCCAGTCATTTGTATTTTTTTTTTTTAAATCTCTTCACACCCAATACAACAGAACACATTTTTCTCCAAATGCCCGTGGGACATTCACCAGGTGAGACTCACCATCACCACTGTCCTTATCAGTGTTATCATCACCACTATCTCATCATCATCTTCATTGTCATTGTCACCGTCACACATCATCATTACCTTCATTATCATCATTATTGTCATTGTCATCACCATCATTATCATCACTGTCATCATCATTGTTGTTATCATCATCCTAGCACAAGCCTTTCTGACAGCTCTGTGACTCTGGAAACTGTAGTTAAGAAAAGAGCACTAGGCTTGGAGGCAGATAGAGATGAACTCAAGACCCAGCTTTATCATTTACTGTCTGTGTAATTTGTTTGGTTTCCAGAAGCCTCTTTAGCCTCTATAAGCCTCAGTCTCCTCATCTGGATAATGATGTGTGAAGCTTAAATTAAAAGAATAAAGGAGAAAATGCTTTATCAATATTAACCACTTGAAGAGACTCAAATCTCATTAATATTATTTTGTGTCTTGTCTAATCTACCTTGTCCCTGATTTCCCAGGAATATTACCCTGGAGTCAGACTTCAACTCTTTGTGTCACTGATACAATCTCAGCATCCCAGTGTTCCACTGTGGTGGGAAAAACATGATCTTAAATCCTCCCAAACTCTGTGACGTCAAGTGAGTCACCTCCCTTCTCTGAGCCTGTTTTCTTGTATGGAAAATGGGATCATAAGATTGTTGTGAGTACTCAAAGAGATAGTGAATGTGAAGTGGTTGGCACATACAGGGTATCACATGGATGCCCATTCTGTCCCTCATCAATCATTTACGGCAACATTAGCACAAGACATCCAATATAGTTGGAAATAAATGCATCTATGTTCATAACAGTTAACTCTCTTTTTTTAATATAGTTTTACTTATTTTGTTGTGGTTGCTGAGAATATATACAGCACGACACACACCAATTCAACAGTTTCTACATGTACCATTTAGTGACATTGATTACATTCTTTGAGTTGTGTGACCATTCTCACCCTCCTTTTCTGAGTTGTTCCTCCCCCATTAACATAAATTCACTGCCCTCCTAAGGTTCTACTCTTTTGTAACTTCTTTTTTTTTTTACAGATGAAAAAACTACATCCTGAAGAGAGAACCTGATTTGTGCTGGTTTGCTCAGTGAGGCCCTGGGCAAATTGGAACTGGAATGCAGGTCTCCTAACTTCAGATCAGAAGCCTCTGGATCAGACTTCAGCAGTCCAAAAGGAGGGAAGTCTTCTTTTTCCTCATTTCCAGCATATGAATGAGTAAGGATTCATGAAAAACATCTACTCACGGCAACGGGTTTGGTTTGGATTTGGTTTGGTGCAGACAGCTCTTAGGAGAGAGAAGGGCTCCCAACAGCTGCAGACACAGGAAGGAGGGAGAAACAGTGTTATCTACCCAAATACACATATGAAAGGACCATTTCATCTGCAGTTGCCTCCATTACAAATAGAAGTTTCCTTTCCAACCAAAGTTATTTCAATCCCCGGCCTAATGTCTTGTGGAAGAGATGTGGGCCTTGCATGCTTGAGCTGTTATTGATTTCCCCACAAAGGCTAATTCGGGGACGCCAGACAGCGTGCACAGGGAAGTTTAGAAGAAATGCTAGCTAAACTGTTGTACATAAAAGGAGCACGTTTCCATCCATTGGTGAGCAAATGGGAGGGTGGAGCGCCAACAGCTGGTTAATCCTCTCAGGCAGTCTTAGGAGTCCACCTTGTAAATTGTGACTCTGGAAGGGCATGGTGGAGGAACGTGCTATGAGCAGGAAACATCACCAGACACCAGATGGGAAATAAGAACACCTGAATTCGAGTCCCAGATCTGCCAATGGCTTGCCCAATCCCTTTAAATCAATCAGATTCCCCAACATGTCAAGCAAAGAGCAAAGGAAGGTGTGGAGGATTAAAACGGTCACAAAAATCACTGCGATTTATTAGTACTTGCTTTTATTCATTTATTGAACTCTTACATGTGCCCTGGTGGTGCAACACTTAAGCGCTCAGCTACTAACCAAAAGGTTGGTGGTTCAAAACCACCCAGCGGCTCCAAAGGAGAAAGACATGGTGATCTGCTCTTGTAAAGATGAGAGCCAAGAAAACCCGATGAGGCAGTTCTACTCTGTCACATGCGGTCACTATGAGTCGAAACTGAAATTAACCTGACAACACCCAACAACAACACTATATGCCAGGCACTGTGCTAGATATAGATGGGGTCTCAGCCCTCTCAACATGTAGAACCTGGTAGAGGAGACAGGGAGTAAACATTTAATTACATCCCCTTAAATATGTATTTATATTATTTCAAATTGTTACAAGTGTTATGAAGGAAAGCTATAAAGGAACTGATTCTATTCTGGGGATGGAGCAGGGGTCAGGGAAGGCTTCCATGAGGAAGTGCTATCTCATCTGAGTTCATATGACCTTCGCAAGAGTTAACTAGGCAAAAAGATTGGTAGGAGTGCCTAGAGAGAAAATGAGATAAGAATTTTCAAGGGGAAGGACCATAAACCACGCTCTGTGCTGAGCTCTTTACTTGCATAAAATCCCATTTCATTCTCACAACAATCCTTTGAAGTCGGTTTCATGATTATCCTCAATTTACAGACGAAGAGCTAGGTCAAAGATGGCTTGACCAACCTGCCCCACCAGTGCATAAGTGGCAGACCTGGGAAACCAGGATTTGCACCCAGAAACATTGAACTCCAAAGCCCTATTTTTTTGGCTGCTACATGCTACTAGCTTCTAGACCACTCAGATTATCTCCCATTTGCTCTGGTCCTCACACTCAAACTCTCTTCTCCCAGCATTAGTCAGCTATTGTGGCAATAATGCTGCATAACAAACAGCCTCAAATTTATGCTGCACATAAACCTACCTTGCTGCATGCTCCTGCAGAATGAGATTTAGTGGATGTACAGTGTCTGGCACAGAGCAAGTGCTCAGTGAGTAGCAGCAGTGATGATGGCTATGATGAAATGGTGGGAGGTGAGTCATGGATTATACCCAAGAGCGGTTAGCGCCAAAGGATCCCTTCCAAGGAAACTTGCATATTAGCCTTCAACTATCTTTATGAAAGATAGTCTTCAACTATCTTTATGCTATCTGAATGAAAGTTTGTCGAACACTGTTGAAGTGAGCTCAGGTATCAGGAGCTAAGCAGAGGAAATTTTTATTTTGGCACCGACCCTTGCCCACCTTGAAATCACGATATGCAGACTACCATTCTAGACTGGATACATTAATGTGGATAAATAAGTCTTGTAATTAACACATAAAACCCATTGCCATTGAGTCAGTTGCAATTCATAGTGACGCTATAGGACAGAGTAGAACTGCCCCATAGGATTTCCAAGGCTGCAAATCTTTACGGAAGCAGATTGCCACATCTTTCTCCTGCAGAGGGACTGGTGGGTTCGAACCACCAACCTTTCGGTTAGCAGCTGAGCTCTTAACCACTGCACCACCAGTGCTCCTTAATTAACACATAAATCAAAAAACAAAACAAAACAAAACTCCAAACTCATTGCCATTGAGTCAATTCCAACTCATAGTGACCCTATGGGACAGAGTATAAATGCCCTACAGGGTTTCCAAAGCTGTAAATCTTTACAGAAGCAAACTGCCACACCTTTCTCCCGCAGAGCAGCTGATGAGTTCAAACTGCTGACCTTTCACTTAGTAACCAAGCACTTTAATCACTGCACCAACAGGGCTCCTAATTAACACATAGCACACAGCAAATAAGATCTCACACATGTGGCAGATTGCATTAAGAGCCTCAATTTTTCATTCCTCTTTATAGCCTCACAGTTTGACATGTGACTTCGTAGCACCTCTCACTAAAGAGGTGCATCTATTTTTCACCCCTTGAATCCGAGCCCAGTCGTATGAATTTCTTAGAACAAGGCAGGTGTAACAGTGTGCCAATTCTGAGCCTAGGTCTCAAGAAGACTTGCATGTTTCCATTCACTCTTGGGCCACTGCCATTCCTATGAGAACATACTCAGGCAAGCCCACTGATCCACAAGAAAGATGAGAGACCCTGGGAGCAGCACTGCTCCAGCTGAACTGACTCAGTCCAGCCTAGCTAGAGCAGAGCTTCCAGTCAATCCACAGATGCATGAGAGGGCCCAGCCAGCCTCAGTCAAACCCAGCCAAGATCAGCCAACCTCCAGTCATCCCCAGCACATGAGCAATAAAGTCTTGCATGTCACTGAGATTTTACAGTGGCCTGTTATGCAGCATGGTTATTGTAGCAATAAATAATGAAACACACACTAATATGGATCCATTGGCCATGGATTCCTGTAGTTCTGTGTTAAGAAAAATTCAGAATCCTCACTCAGGCTAAAAGGAGAAGAGTGTCATAACGGATTGGTCATATCTACCATGAGCAGAGGAATGGCGGGGGACAACATACAAGTAATATATTTGCCATCTCCGAATGGCATTTAGAAGAACAGATATTTTGGTTGGAGATATTTTTGCCTTTCTACAGACTCAATCTCCCAATTAGAATTACAATAAAAATAAAATTTAAATTATCTGCTTATTTCTTTGTTCTTGTTGAGTCAGTTTTGAGATGGATGAATCATCCTCTGAGTATCACTGGTTTCTAACTCCAGAACTAACTATTGATCTCTTTGTCTCTCTATTCATTATCTTTATTCACATTCATTCTATCATCTATCTATACCTATCTATCTTTCTATCTCTGCACTTCTGTAGGGTTATTTTCATTCTAGGATCCGCATTTTGTAACAGACACTGAACATCTGGAACTCATACAGGCGAAGGTGATCAAACGGGATCAAGACCCCATAATCACATCCTCTACAGAAATTGAAGTTAAAAATTACTCAACGGGCCTCATCACTAACTTCAAATCTCTTAAGTGTTTTCTTAGAGCAGAAATAGCAGTCTGAGTTTATGTGACCGCTGAGGGTTAAAATAAGGCAACAAAGTTATAGAACAACAGCTTCTGCTCAACATAGATGATGCCTTTTTAATAACCAGAGTAGTTTGAAATTCGACTGAGGAATCTTGTGAGGTAGGGAGCTCTCTGTCACTAGAAGTATTCAGGGAAAACCTGGGTAATACCCTCTCTGGGATATTATATAGGAGATTCCTTTATTGGACAATTAGTGATGTTAGATTCATTTATTCCTTCGTTGAAAACATATCCTTTCAAACAAAACTTCCAGCAATCATTGGGTGCCAGCTATGAGTTATGCAAAGCACTTCACCCAATGGCACCTAAGAATGATTTGCAAATCAATAGTTTCTGGACCTCTTTTGGAAATAAGGACTGTGGAGCTAATTTCTCCCTATTCTACTCACATTTCCACCAAACTAAACATATAATATCAGACACTGAAAATAGTAAAATAAGTATTTTACAGTCAGGGCAGACTTCAGAGAGGAGGTGACAACATTGCAGCTTAGTCTTAAAGATGGCATGGACATGATCCATCTGTATGGTGGGAAAAAAAGATGATCAAAGTCCTTCCTGGCCAAGGGAAGGGCATGGAGTAAAGCTGTAAAGGAGTGAAAAAGCTCCAGGTCACTGGAGTGGAAAGTGCAAAGGGGAAGTGGTGGGAGGTGAGGCTGGACAGGTAGATGTGAACCAGAAGGACTTTTAATGTCCCTTTGGCTGTTATATGCTGCAACTTTGTGACTCTTAACAGCATATTTCTAAGAGCCCAATCGCTAATAGAGTTGCTGCACTAAGAAAGCATGTTACCTGGGGTCTGAGAAGATAGTGAACAAGAAAATCTATATGACCCCGGCAAAGTCACATGCAGAATATTGCATTTTGTTCGGGGGCACCTCATTACGAGGTCAAAGCAGACATATTGGAGGGAGTTCAAAAGAGAACAAGAAAAAATGATTAGGGGAGTGGAAAGATTGATCTAGGCAGAAAGATTAAAGGAAATAAATGCGCGCGTGTGTGTGTGTGCGCGTGTGCGTGTGCATGCGTGCGTGTGTGTGTGTGTGTGTGTGTGTGTGTATGCCTGCCCCCTAAGTGGAAGACAGGAGGGGCCAGGGCAGCAGCCTGCAGCACATTGCAAATCAGAGCCAGGGGTGGAGGAGGAAGCCTGGGACAGAGTGTGGAGGCTGGACCAGGGGCCAGAGCAAGGGGTGTGGCTGAAAGACTGTAAGCCCCAGGGAGACATGTCTACCTTGTTTCCTGCTGGACTCCCAGACTAGACAATGCCTGGAAGTCCGGATACCTCCCTCAGGGGCCAGATGAAGGAAGATTTCTTGGAGGAAGGACATGTAGGATGAGCAGGAGTTAACCAGGAAAGAGGGAGGGGAATGGTGCCTGCAGAAAGGGACAAATCCCACCCCAGAGGCATTAAGGAACCCCAGGAGGCTCACTGGGGATGAATGAAAAGTACACTTGAGGGAAAGGATGGGGAGTCACTCAAAAAGAGGTCAGAGCAGAAGCCAGGCCTGGAGGACCACTTCAGAAAATCTGGACTGTATCCTGAGGACCATCAGGAGGGGGAGTGACAGGACCAGGCTTGCTCATTTGAGGGAGCAGGATGCTCCCTGTGTGGAGCATCCAGGTGAGCAACGATGGAGCCCGGACCACAAGTGTCAGCTATCTCCAGGTATAGGCCTGAACATCCACCTCCTTGGGTTCTGACTGTAGAGACAGTAAGAAACACATTATGGACTGATGCCTGGATGTGAGTGGGAGGGAAGACATGGAGGCTAGATCCCAGGCTTCCAGCCGGGCCACCTGGACTAACCATCCCCTGAAGTGGTAAGTATTCCCTGCTTGGAGGTGGCTCTTATTTTAGTTGTTTTATAAGGCATTCCAGAGTTCCTGTATGGTACAAACATACTTGGCTGCTAGCTGAAAGGTTGACGGTTTGAGTCCACCCAGAGGCACCTGGGAAGAAAGCCCCGGTGATCTTCTAAAAAATCAGCCATTGAAAACCCTATAAAATGAAGTTCTACTCTGCCACACACAGGGTTGCCATGAGTCAGAATTGGCTCGACAGCAACTGGTGGTTTATACATCATTCCAGAGAAGGAAAGGCAGGTCCACCTTCAGAGTCTTGCTAGTGCACCAGGTCTAGCAGCTACTCACTTGTATTGAGTTGATCAAAGGGAGGGAGTGACTCAGACATAAAATCTCAGACCTAGAGGTACCATAAAGATCAGCAAGATCAACGCTTTCTCTTCACTAGTTAGGAAGCAGAGGTCTAGAGACAGAAAGGGACTTTGCCAGGGCCATACAGCAAGGCAGACTCCACCCCAGCCCCTCGAGTCCCCACATCAGCCCCTCAACTAGGTCCTATCCACCTTAACCCAGAGCCCAAGAAACAGCAGGGCTTCAGTTCAGGCACCCATTTGGGGTTTAGTCGGTCTTTTCTCAGGCGTCATAGGGCAAAGTTTCCTGCAGTGAGGAGTGTGTCCTGTCCAAGGGAAGCTGATGTCACCCAGAAGTCAGCTCTAGCTCATATACATCTCCTTAACTTTTAGACTTACCATGAAGCAAAATCATTACTGGAATTGCATAGACCTTCATTACTGCCAATTACAGGGGGAGACCAACTATGGTCTGCAGGCCAAAGTCAACACAGAGCCTATTTTTGTAGATAAAGTTTCATTGGAACACAACCACACCCATTTGTTTATGTATTGTCTGTGGCTGCTTTCTTGCAACAACAGCAAGAGTTGAGTAGTTGGAACAGAGACCATAGGGTCCAGAAAGCCTAAAATATTTACTATCTAGCTCTTTGAAGAAAAAGTTGGGCAACTCATGGCCTTTTAGAAAGAAGGCAGCTTAGGCTACCAGGTCATACCAAGCTTTGAACTCCACCTTTACCACTTTCCAGCTATCTTAGACAAGCCACAAGCCACTCAACATCTCTAAGCCTCAGTTACCCATCTGTAGGGTAGAATAACAGTACTTACCTCACAGGGCTGCTGTGGAGATTAAATGAAGGTAAGGTGCTTAGCTCAGTGCCCAGCCAAAGAGAGAGTGACAGAGAGAGAGAAAAGAAAAGAAACAGAACGAGATCAATAAAAGCCAGACCTCATTGCCTCCCAGGTCTTCCATATCCAGTTATGTGCTTTACCCACCTCGAGGCTGCCTTTCTTTAGTCTGTCTTTCCTTTCCCTGAGCCCAAGCCGTCCTCCCTTCCATCGATTCCCACTCTCTCAAATGCACCCATCGCTAAAGTGGCCATTTCTCCCCCATCTATCCACAAAAGGTTAAAAGCAGCAACCGCCGCACACCGCGTGGCTGCCAGCCCTGGAAGCGAGATCTTCTGTCAGCATGTCCCGAAATTCTTTTGGAAGTTTGACAGGATTAAGGGGATTAATACATTAAAGCATTATTACAGCATTCACAGGGGATTTTCAAAAGACTTTACACTGTGATCTATTTGTCCTGTTAAATAAAACACGCGTTAATAGGCTGATGGCAAGGGGAAAAAAAATCTGTGGAATCAATAACCTTATTTTTTGGTAAACACATTTCGCCGGTGAGTTGGTCATTAAAGCCTGCAGACCCTCCCACGGTGTGCATCAATGAAATTACCCCTCGAGTATCCATTTGCCAATTAAGCCCAAGGCCTGTCTGCGTCCTTCAACCTACGGATGGCAGGGGGCAGGAGCAGGAATGGCTGCGGCCTGCCTTCCCGCCTCACTCTCTGAGTCCCGCTGACCCAGCATACACAACACTGAGCCCCTGCTGCTGGGTGGAGGGGAAACTGGGGGATACTCTGCAGTGGGGGAGATGTGAGGTTGGCTCCATGCTGCAGTGCATTCTGGGTTCCCTGGAGGACAGGAGGGTCTGCTCTGGAGAGAATGTGGGTGGGGCAGAGCTTGGATCACTCCATGGGTATAGATGCAATGGGCTCCTTTCTTTGTGTGGCAGGCCAGCCCTCTGAGGGTTGATAAAAAAAAACTCCCTCCATTCTACTCCTGAAGAACATTGCTAACATCTCCTGTTGGTCACTGCCCCTCAACTGCAAATTGCAAAGAATAGGGTAGTGTGATATAAAACAAAAACAATAGCCTGCACTCATGTAGCACTTGTTACACTGTTCTAAGCACTTCACATACATTAACTCATTAACAATTTTCCTATTAGTCCCATTTTACAGATAAGGAAATTGAGTCCCAGAGAGAGTAAATGCTTGCCCAAAGTCATACAGACGTTAAGTAACAGAAATGGGACTTGAATCAGCCTCCAGAGTCCCAGCATGTAACCAGCTGCATCCAGCATCAAGTTATCCTGCTAACCAGCATTCACAGAGGTTGCTTCCACCGACTGAGCAATTACCAAGCACGTGACAGTGTTTAGGAATTCGTGTTGTTTAATCCTCCCAGAAACCCTTAGACACAGATGTTATTATTTATATAAAGAAACTGAGGCTCAGAGAGATGAAGGAGCAACTGGCTGGAGGTCACATAGCTGGCAAGTGCTAGAAGAGAGATTTAAACCCAAGTAGTCTGACAAGAATACACAGAGTCACAGTATCAAAAAGAATTGGCTGACGTTCAACCGTTTCAGGGGTAGTATATGATCAAGAACCAATAGTACTGAAGGGAGAAGTCCAAGCTGTACTGAAGGCACTGGCAAGAAACAAGGCTCCAGGAATGGACGGAATACCAACTGAGATGTTTCAGCAAACGGATGTAATGCTTGAGGCGCTCACTTGTCTGTCTATGCCAAGAAACTTGGAAGACAGCTACTTGGCCAACCGACTGGAAAAGACCCATATTTGTACCCATTTCAAAGAAAGATGATCCAACAGAATGTGGAAATTATTGTATAATACC